>NW_026294447.1:55004667-55019092 GCF_007827085.1 Peromyscus californicus insignis | reverse complement strand
CAGGGAGGGGTTTTATTTCTTGTTTATTGTTTTCCTAGCAATGTGGTTCTTGCTTGGAGCCTCTGATGCCCCTGTGTTCCACTGTCCACTGAGTGGTTTAGGATGATATCCACACAGACACATCTGCTGGTGGGGTTAGCCTAGCTGGACCGGATGGGGCCTAGTAAAACATCCCTCTCCATGCAGCCTACAGGAATGTGGAGGCCTCAAAATGGCTGGGCTTCTTCCACAGTGCCTGGCTTTGCAAAGGAAGACAGAAGCTGCACAGCTCAGGCCTGGTCCTGAAGGAAGGAAGGCAGCATCCATGGGTCACCGTGAGTCAGCTTCTCTGATCTGTGAACATCAGAGGTGTGATACATTGGGAATCCTCTGTGGACGCTACAATGTGCCGCTCAGTGCACTCCCCATGATGCTTAGTCACCTGCAATCCCAGATAATATGGAGGCCAGCCTACACCATGGCACCACCTGCTCTGCCCTCCTCACACACACTTCCATCCTACCCGCCAAGCTAGCTTCAAATACCTTCTAAGGGTGCTACCTCCATCTTCCCTCTCCTGCTCAGAGTCTGTCCCCCTCCTGAACTCCACAGCTCTGGTGACAACTGTCAGAAAGAACTGGGTAGACCCAAGCCATTACAGAGACTCAACACTCTACTTCAACAACTCGGGAAACTGAGGCATAGCCAGGCAACACTCAGTGAGTCACTGAACTTCAGGAAAGCGCCAGAGTGTCCATCATCATCTCTCTCATACAGTGGGTGCTGTACACCCATGTCTTCTGCACTGACCATAAATTCAAGGGCCCCTCTACATCCCTGGACCTTTTGCCCAGCGGTTTTGCAGGCCAGGGCAGCCCTTCAGCTCTTGGCATCTAATGCTAATTTTACACTGAGAATTTCCCAGGTCTGCTCTGTTCTAAGCCAATGTCTAGTCCCTGGGAGTCAACCCTCTGCCTGATAAGACAGTGTGGACACGAAGGACAAGAAAAAGGCATAGGAGCTGGGCTTGATGGTGCATACCTTTAATCCCAGCACCCGGGAGGCAGAGGTAGGCAGATCTCTGTGAGTTTGAGGCCAGCCTGGTCTACATAGTGAGTTCCAGGATAGCCAGGGTTACATCGTGAGAACCTGGCTCATAAAAACAAAATAAATAAATACAAATAAAATAAAATTTAAAAAGAGAGAGAAAAAGAAAAAGCTATAGGAAGGAACATAAAAGCAACCCAGGGCCTGGTCACGAGCATACTTGGTTACTTGGTTTCTGCCATTCCGCCCCCATGAGAATGGATGCAATGAAGACACCTCCCGCTAAGCAAGTGGCTTTGAAGCTATGATGCAGGCATAGGACTTTGAGGACAAGTGAAGTCCTGCACAATTATCTAGATTCCAGTGTGCTGACAGGGTGAGGAGGCAAATGCAGAGACTTCTCAAAACAGCAGCCACCCTCCCTCCTCTGCCTCCCTGCCCTTGACCACTCCCACAACGTCCTCCAAGCCCATAGGATGAACAGGCCCACCCAAAGTCACCCATCACAGCCCATGGCTAAGGGGGAATTGGACTTCTCAGACTCCATCCCTCATCACCATCCCCCCAATATTAGCCCCAAGTGGGGAAAGAGACATGACTAATTGTGCCCACAGTTGCCTCCTGGCATGGACAATTAGCCACCTGCATCTAATTCTGAGGGACCCAGAGGCTAATTGCATCTGCCAGACCTCACGGCTCTGTGGTGTGTGTGTGTGTGTGTGTGTGTGTGTGTGTATGTGTGTGTGTGTGTGTGTGTGTGTGTGTGTGTGTGTACACGTGCGCCCTTACCAGCGGCACCAAAGCTGCCAAAGCGTGTGGGTGTTACTGCATTTAACATCTGCTAAGAGCCTGCTGGCCCCTGAGCATAAAGGGACCATGCCACGACATTGTCCTTCCCAGAGGAAGAGGGACAATGAGGCATTCATTCACTGTGGAATGAGCAAAGCGCGGCTTTCCTCTGACTGGCTAAGGAGGAGGGGGTTCACTTCCGGTTCTGGGCAGCTACTGTGATCACAGCCACCTGCTCAGGCTCCAGACTCTCCTCTGCTCCCACCTCTTCCCTCCCTCTGTTGAGCTCTACTTTAATGGAGAGACATCGGGCAGGGTGCACCTCCCGCCCCCAGCTCAGGCATGGGCACACCGAAGGTGCCTGGTTGATGATCGTGCTTGCAGAAAGATGAAGGAAAAAGAAGAGCAGCCCCTTCCTCCATCAGGGCCTCGGTAGGTCTCTGCTTCATGAAGCAGGGTACTCTACTTCATCTCGCTCACATCCTGACCCAGCAGCAAGGAGCTCCCCCAAGGGGTTTGTATCTGTACTGGGCCTGAATCCCTTGCCCCTTCAGCCACTTTGACCTGAGCCCAGCATCGATCCTGACTTTGGCCTCCATTCCTCTCCCACAACAGTTACCTTTCTGTGGCTGCTGAGGACTCTGACACCATCTGGAATCTTCTACTGGGACCCCCATTTCTCAGCCCCACTCTGCTGCCTTTAGCAAGTGTGCCTAGGGATTTCACCAGACCACACACACCCTGCCTTCCATCAGGAAGACTACCTCCTCTCTGTCACATGCCTGACTTTCCACCGGATGCCACTGTCCTCTCCTACAGAGACCTGAGCCTAATGTGGCTCACTGGTCTGCAGAGGAGTCTGCCCTCACAGCAGGGAAGTGGTTGTTGGGGTCAGAGTAGCCATCTGCTAGGCTAAACTCTCAAATCACAGTGGCCTCCTACGACAGCATGCCCCCATCCAACATGGGTGAGGTCACTCTGGTTTGTGCCTTCATTCAGCCACCCCCACGGCCCCATCAGCTCGCAGGTGAATGAAGGAAAAAAGTCTGGGGGATCGGATTGTAGGACGGGTTTCCATGGCCATGCAGGAAGGGCATCCTGTACATCATTTTTTCCCACATCCCATTGGCCAGAACTCAGTCACATGGCATCCCTTAACTACAAAAGAGCTTGGGATTTGTAGTTCACAAATGTGCAGGGGTGTGTGTGATTTGTTTGGTGAACGATGACCTAACACCATACCTGGAACCCCAACCATAAAGCAAACAAACAAACGATTAGGTATTTCCTCCGTGCTGCAGCCTGGATGCAATGTGTCTCTCGGGGGCTCATGTCTTGGAAGTCTGGTCCCCGTTGTGGTGATAGGAGGGATTAGAATCTTCAGCGATGAAGCCTAAGTGAGATCCTTCTATCACAGGAGGCCCGTCTCAGAAGGGATTAAGGATCCTCTCAGGAGATACTGGGTTAGTTCCCGAAAGAGCCCGTGGTTACAGAAGCCGGAGTTTGGTCCCTGCCTGATTTGTTCTCTGGCTTCCTGTTTTGAGATGGGCTCACCGACTCCTGTACAGCTCCCGCTCAGGTAACACTGTCTCACCAGATGCACAGGGACACAGCCGCCTTGCCGTGGAGTCCCAGGAACCTTCCTTGGCCCTGTGTCAGTTTCCATCTGTGTTACCGTAACAAAATGCCTGAGAGAAGCAACTGAAGAGGGAAAGATTTGTTCCGGTTCAGTACGTCATGGCAGGTAAGCCATGGTGGGAGGAGCTAGAGGCAGCTGGTCACGCGTGCCCACAGGCGGGCTGGTGGTGGTCAGCCTGCTCTCTCCTTTGTATGTAGTCTAGGACCCGAGGCTGGGGGCTCACCATGCCCTTTCCTTTCCAGCTCTCTGGAAATGCCCTCATGGCCACATACATAGTTGTATTTCCATGGTGACTCCGAATACCATCAAGTTAACAATGCAGATGAGCCATCGCAGGCCCCATGAGAGCAGAATATATATCCCTTCTGCCTCCGTGGGATTTTTGTCCCAATTGTGAGACTTGCTTTATAGCTCGTGGGACATTAGCAGGGATGCTGGCTAGTGGGTGGGCTTCTTCTCTGTTGGTTAAAGAACTGGAAGATGGGAGAACACCTCAGTGCAAAGTCTAAGTGTCTATTGGCAAGTGCACTGACCCCTCGGGTAGAGGAGAGGCTGATGATTCTGGGTAGGGGAGGTGCCGTGAGTTTCTACTGGGTTTGAATATCACCCTGGCGATTTTCTTCCTCCCTCTATTATTGGTCTTAAAGTGTCCATGTCCACGGCTCCCTTCTGGTACGGGGATTGGGCCCCCTGTTTCTGACTATAGACATAAAAATAGCTGTTGGTGGGTTGGGGATCTGTCAACAGTCGGGGTGGAGCTCTGCTTCCCTTTGTGATGTTGTAATAACCGAGACAGAGAGAGAGGTGGTGGGGGTGGGGGAGGCTTAATGGGGAAAGGGGAAAAAGGGGAAGTTGAGGCAGAAAAGGGAAAAATGGAGGTTTATCTCCATTCTTTCTTTGTCTCTTCTGCCCCAGCCCATGGCTCCTGTAGGTGCAGCTGGGCAGCTGGATGGAAGTGTCAGAAGCACCAGAACACTGGGGTTTACTGGCCTCTCCACCTAAACCATCTCACAGAGAGCTTCTAGCCGGTGGCTGTCTCCTCTTCGGCCCAGTAACACTGAAAACAAAACCACAGCCCCACCGCGGCTTGCAGGATCTCATTCTCACAGAAAGGGTGGCGGTGCTTCAAAGAAGTCAGCTGTCTGGTGCTGTCCTGCTCACAGGGGTCACACGCAACGAAACCATAATTCCAGGAAGCATTTCCCAAACTTGTTTGGCCACGATGTGTTATTTAAATGACACTGTTTTGTCAGGGTGCCAATGGAGGCCCACAGGGTGTCACGTAAATGGAAGGAGACGGCAAAAGAAAATATAGTCTCGTAGTAGAATTAATTGCTGTGAGAAGTGATCAAAATTTGATCCATATGCTTAATAAAAAGTAAACATTGAGTAATTGCACCAATAAATGTTAAATTTACAAGATAAAAGGCGTAACAAAGATAGGCAATTGTCAAGGAGGAGGCACACAGCTTGGCAGTGGCTAGGAGAAACGCACAGCCTGTTGCCGACCGTCATACTTCCTACAGAAGGTGATCTTCCATGTGGCTTCCTACCGCTGTCATCAGGTTCGGGAGACCCTGTCCCAAACACACAATAACATGTGAGAAGAGACCCTCCTCCAGGCTGTGGGCTCCCGTCTCCCCACCACCATCCTCAGCCCCAGAGGCAGTTCCTACAACCAGGGACATTTTCTGTACAAGAGACCCATTGCAGAGACCAAGCAGGTGTGTGGAGAGGACGGTTCGGTCAGCAAAGTGCCTGCCTTGCAACCTTGAGGACCCGAGTTCAATCCTCAGCACTCGTGTAAAAAGCAGGGCGTGGCAGTGTACGCTTGTACTGCTGGGGCTGGGAGGCACGACAGGGGGGTTCCTGGAGTTTGCTGACCAGCCTAGCCTACTAGGAAAGCTCCAGGCCAATGAGAGACTGTCTCCAAAACAAAAACAAACAAACAAACAAACAAACAAACAAACGAATAAATAAATAAATAAACAAGATGGACAGCCCCTGAGAACGACAGGCAAGGTTATCCTCTGGCCTCCCCACACACATTTGTGCACACTCATTCACATGAACATGCACCCATACACACATGCATAAACACACACACATGCATGCACATGTGTGTGCACACATGTGCACACACAGGCAGATCAGGTCATTTCTAGGATTAAATGGGACCCAGGGGCTGTGGCTCCAGAGCCCATGCCCCTGTTCCGCTGTCCCGCCTCTTACGCTCTATCGTTAATGCTATAAAAGTATTTGATATTTCCCCACCTTTGGAACACCCATGAGCATCTCCTAGAGGCTTTGTGTGTCACAGAACAGAGTTTGGCAAATGGCATTTGAGAGGCAGAGACAAACTATTTAGCGCTGCCATCCACTGTTCTAAACCACATATTGATTGACTAAATCGCTCCCGTCCTCTGACTTTCTTTTTCCAAAAGAATAGCTTACAATTAAAACACACACACACACACACACACACACACACACACACACACACACACACACAACTAAGGTTCACTTAGATCAAGCTGGGAGGGCAGTGACACTGTCCTCCAGGTAATGCTCCAGAATCACAACCCACCGCCATCTCTGAACTTCCTCCCCCACCCCCAGAGTCTGCAGGCAAGGACAGCCGGCCATGGCGTTCTTACTCTCTGGAGCTGGGATCCAAATGGATGTCAGGAGAACCAATTTTTCTTGGCCCAGTGCCCTAGGATGCATTTGTCAGAGGGACATCTGCGTAAGTGGCACTGAGCAGGGTAACGAGCTAGATACCCAATAGTCACTGAATAAAACAATTCTGTGATACTTCTGGGGTGGCTCTTCAGACACTCTGTGTGACTTCGGTGAAGGACATGTATTCATGTCTCAATGAGGCAATTATGGGTTGTAGAGATTAAGACAAAAGAGTCCACGGGAGTGAAGCTGCACCTCAGGCTGCCTCCAAACCTCCCCACTCAGAAAGAGCTCCCCCTGGCCTTTCTCAAGGGTCTGCAAGTTTCAGCCCCAGTCACCTGCTTTGCCATCCTCTGCCGCACGGTGACAGTCCTTAACTAGACCTGAGTTCCTCTTGCTTGTTCAGAGGACGCCTCCCATCCTTCTAGACTACAGAAGCAATCTCCTTATCCCACTTGCTCAGCTCCAGCCCCTGATACATGATGGGTGCTTGTAATATGGAAGAGACAGGTCCCCACAGGATCGTGAATTTGATCAGTTGGTCCCCTGTTGGTGGCGTTGTTTGGGAAGGTTATAGAAACTTTGGGATATGGAGCCTGGCTGGAGGAAGCATGTCACTGGGAGGAGGGGGGCTTGGAAAGTGTATAGTCTCACCCATTCTTCCAGTTCTCTCTCTGGGTCCCTGGGTGATGAAATGGGATCAGCCAGCTTTCCTCTTGGTGGCCTGCTGACATGCCAGCCTCTCCATGATGGATTTACCCTCCGGAACCACAGGCAAAAATCAACTCTTTCTTCCTGAAGCTACTTCTGATCATGGTGTTTTATCACAGCAAGAGAGAAGTAACTAATACAGTCTTTGATAAACAGTTATTGCAAGGTAAAGGAATCCTTTCAAAATGAAAAAAAAAGAATAAGGGGGCAGAGTGACGGCTCAGTGGATGTCTTAATCTCCATCCCCCGTAACTGCACTGACCTCTAAGCTTGGTGAGCAGAGTGCAAACCCTGGGACCCACATGGTAGAAGAAGAGAGTCTAATCCATCAAGTTGTCCTTGTACGCTGTGGCACACACAGTCACGCTCGCAGGTACGTACAATAAAGAAACAAATGTAACAAGAATTTTGTTTGTTTGTTTTTGGAGACAGGGTTTCTCTATGCAGCTTTGGTACCTTTCCTGGAACTCACACTGTAGCCCAGGCTGGCCTTGAACTCATAGAGATCCGCCTGCCTCTGCCTCCCGCATGCTGGGATTAAAGGCGTGTGCCACCACCGCCCGGCAGAAAAAAAAATTTAAGACATGAAAAATGAGCCAGGCCGTAGTGGATCTCTGTGAGTTTGAGGCCAGCCTGGGCTACAGAGTGAGTTCCAGGAAAGGCACAAAGCTACACAGAGAAACCCTGTCTCAGAAAAAAAAAAAAGGAAAAGAAAAAGAAAAAAAAAAAGAAATGAAAAATGAAAAGTCCTCCTACTAACCTCCTGGTCCCCAAAGTCAAACTCCACTTCCTGTTCTCTGTACTTCCTCTTGCCTGGCCTCACGGGTCGTTGATATTGACCGTCAACTCCATAGGATCTACAGTTGCCGAGGAGGCAAACCTCTGGGCATGTCTGCAAGGTACTTATTTTTTTAGATCAAGTTGATTGAGGTGGGGAGACCTGCCCTAAGCATAGACAACACCATTCCACGAGCGGGGGTGGGGAGGTGGGGGGAGTCTCAGACTGCATAAAAAAAGAGAAAGAGGCCTGAGCACCAGCATTCACAGGTACTCTGCTTCCTGACTGCAGATGCACCGCCTCAGGCTCCTGCTGCCCTCCCCACCACGACGCAAGGTGTCCCCTCAAACCGTAGGCCAAAGTAAGCCTGCCTCCCTTAAGATGCTTCTTCTGCCCTTGGCGGCAGCCATGGGAGAGCAATAGCCCTTACCTTTCCAAATTACCCCCGAACACCATCCCCTCTGGGAGCTTCGCCCCCAACAGAGATGAACCCCATCTTCTCCAGGTCTCTACGGCAGCCAGCATAGACTGATGCTCACGGTGGATTAAAGACAAAGAAAAAAGCACAGGCTATAACATGGGGAAGCCTGGCTTCAAGGGGCTCGGGAAGCCGCTTCGTCAGGAGACGCCTCCATTTTCTCACCCATGCAATGGAAAGCAGAGTACGAGAAGCAAACAGGATGGTTCCGGATGTTGTGAAGTGTCCGTTGACCTGCCTGGCTACTCTGCAGGGAGCCTCATGGCAGGGTGCTGTGTAGATTCACCTGGCATCCCCCAAAGTGTCTGGCAGGGACCTAGCCTGGGGTGGTGAACGAACCTGAGGGTTTCAGTGTGAGGGAACTGGATCGCCGGTGCCAATGGTCTCAAACTCGATCCCTGGGCAATACTCACAAACATCCAGAACTAACTTCCAACATTCAGATTTCTTTGATGTCATGGTTCTAAGTATAGAAATAACCTTTCGGTTTTAAATAGAAATCAGAGAGCCGAAGACAAGCAAGGAAAGTCTTCCAAGATATCCAGGCCCAACTGTGGGGTTCAGGCAGGGCACAGAGCACTGTGGGGGGCCTGTCTGACAAACCTCCAACGGAATCCAGAGTTCTCGAGAGTGAGGTCTAAACACCGGCCCCACCACCACACACAGGCACAGCCTGGGCCCAGAAGATGATGAGCGAAAATGAAGAGCACCTCAGGGGACCCTCCCACAGACAGTCTGTCACCCAGTGATTCTGCCATTCCGTTTCAAAGTTTAATTAGAGAGTCGCTTTCCAACGCTTAGATGCAATTAACCCCCCGGAGCCGTCCTGGTGACGCCGTAACTGACATGGGCCACAGATGCCCACCATGGCTCTCAGAATCACAGATTGGAAGGGATTCTCAAGCAGGAAGATAAGTGACAAAGATCTGTGGTTTTCAGGAGAAAACTTACTTCCTAAAAGTCAGATGGAACAAGCCTCTCCCATCTGAGAGACTGACTTTCCCCTGAAGGCCCCCTTCATGATAAACAGCCCTCCTCCAGCACAGACCGTCCTGAATTTCCTGTGGAGGAAGAGTCAGGGCCTCCAAGCTGTGCCCCCAGACTGGTGCTCAGTGAGCTATGCGCGCGCATCCTCCTGGCCCCGCATGATTGCTACTGCACTGGTCCTGTTTCCCCGGAACTCAGAGAGTAGAGACCCTCTGTTCGCTTTTCCCCAGGTTGTACATGATGTTCATGTACAAGATGGCCAAAGGTCAAAAAGAACTCAAAGGGTTCCAGATTTTCAGAGCAATTTGTCTACGGGAATGACCTTTTAAAGCCATACATATCAATCGGGTGATGGCGCACGCCTTTAATCCCAGCACTCGGGAGGCAGAGGCAGGCAGAGCTCTGTGAGTTGGAGGCCAACCTGGTCTACACAGCGAGTTCCAGGACAGCCAGGGCAGTTACACATAGAAAGAAACCCTGTCAAAACAAACAAACAAACAAAAAAAACCCATACTGTAATTATGTGCTCTTATAGTATCTCCATGAGGTGAGCAGAAAGGGAACTAGAGTGTCCAAGAAACTCACATGCAAGGACACGGAGCCTGGGGGATGTATCTCATGTCACACAACTCATTAGAACAGAGATAAGAGTCAGGAGTCCAGCTTTAGGTCTCCAGCCATACAGTCTATCCACTAAGCTTTTGTGTTTCCTATGCACGTTTTATTGGAACACCTACTGTGTACTGTGTCTGCTTAAATGTGTTCTTATTTTTAATCTACTTTAGTCTTTCAAAAATATTTAATTTATTTTTATTTTATGTGTACAAGTGTTTTGTCTACATGTATGTATACCAGATGTGTGCCTGGTGCCCAAGGAGGCCAGAAGAGGAAATCAGACCCCCTGAAACTGGAGTTATAGAATGTTGCAAGACACCGTGTGAGTGCTGGGAATTGAACCTAGGTCCTCTGAAAAAGCAGTCTGTGCAATTAACTGCTGAGCTACCTCTCAAGCCCCAGCTTACATATGCTCTTATGGAGTAACCACTGTGTATTGTTCTTATTTCTATATGTTCTTAAGGAGCGCCTGCTGTGTGCTGTGTTGAGTCACGTACGTGCTTATGGAATACACACTATGCAATGGGCCCCGTGGATTCAGTCCTCACAGGATGCCCTGCAGGAATTCTAAGTTTAATAAATAAGTCAGATACAAATGCAGACATTAAACAGAAAAGCTGCAGGATCCCAGAGCTGGGCCCAACCTAAGATGAGGCAGAGAAGCTGGGTATGGGAGTCCTCAGCAGAGCGAGGAAGACGGGGGACACAAGGTGGTTCCTAGAGGACAAAATTTAAGGAGTATTTGCTAGTGATGCTCCCAGCAAGCCTTGGCTCTGCTGCTTCGGAGTATTCAGCACAAGCTTCTCTGAGGAGAAGAAACTTTTCATAGTGTTGCCCATGCCCATTCCTGCAGTGTAAAGACCTCCACAAGGGCTAACAGCCCCCATATGGGGGTCCCTGAAGAGCTGGGAGAGATGCTCATGTGGGTTCTCACAAGCAGGCACATGCTGGTGAAAGCCATTGCCTGCTCAGGCCTGCCACAGCAGTGACATTCAGAGGCAGAGGTAGTGACAGACGGACATAGAGGCGAGATGTGAATGACAAGAGCCACAGGCAGAGCTGAGGACGGGTTGGTTCTTGGTGAGCTGCACCGTCCAATACTGCAGTTACTAGCCATATGTTGATATGTCAATTAAAATTAATTAAAATGCAGCTTCAATTGCTCAGTCACCCTGGACACATTTCAAAAGTGCTCACTGGTCACATGTGGTGGGTGGCTGTCATAATGGGCGGCACAGTTAAGGGACATTTATGTCATGGTCCAATGTCCTGCTGGACAGCAGGGAATGGGGGAGGGGGACATAGAAGGTGAGAGGTCATGGGAAATGAACTCTCTCGGCTTCCGTTTTCATCGTGAAGGGTCGGCTCAGATGAAGGACAGGCCGAGTGAGGATGTGGAGTGAGATTTCTGCAGGAGGCATGCCACATCTGTGGAATTTACAGCCCTGGTACACAGTGGGTGCTCATGCATACACCCAGCATTTTGGGCCAGCTGTGGGACAATGAGCATGCTCTGGGGCATGCCTGTCCACACACAAACCTTTTTACGGCAAGAGAAACCAGGAGTTGTGACTGGGATTGAAACAAGGAGACGGGGGCTGGTCCCGATTAAAAATACAGGTCGGAAGGAGCCTTCATGTTTTATCAACATTAAAGAACTAGTCAGTCCCAGGCTGGCCAGGTAGGCAGCGCTGGTAAAGATGCTTACTGCTAAACCTGATGGCCTGAGTTCATTCCCTGGGACCCACACAGTGGAAGGACAGGACTCCTACAAGTTGTCCTCTGACCCCCTACACACATACACATACCATAGTAGTCCCATGCCTCACCCATAATTAAGTAAATGTAACTGTAAACACTAAATAAAGAAACCAACAGAATCTGCGGCAGCCGGTATGGCAGGAAGTGTCCATGGAGCCCAGCACTGCCCAGCTCATGGGATTCAGGCCGTTTCCCCAAACCCACGCTCTGTGCCTGACCCCCACACCCTCATCTCGATCCCTCCTCTGCACCTCCCAGCTCCTGTTCATCCTAGGGCTGGGACTTCATCCCTTCCCTCTTCCTTCTCAGGGACTTGCTGTTCTCAAAGGAGACAGAGAGGTCGCTGTTTTACTCCGCCTGAAAGTAAACGGCACGCTCCCTCCAGAAAGGCGGGCGGCAGAAGGGAAGTTGGGGAAGGAAGAGATCACCCTTTGTTCCCGCCGCCAGGACAAGCACGTTCAGACGTTTTCTGTGTGCACCTATGCTCAGCCTTACCAGGACGGGCTCTGGGTCCGGCCGGAGTCCTGCTTTCTGGTGGCCACTCCACGGCCTGCTTCCCCTTGGACTGGCACTCTCCCTCTTAAAACCATGACTGCCCTGTCGCCATCTACATGAGATGGCAGCAGACTCTGTCACCTACAGTCCACTGTTGTTGGACATTTAGGGATTTCCGTATCTCCAAGATTCCTTTATGCTCCTGTAGTTTGATTCTTCGAAAAAATATTACATTTATTTATTAATTTATTATTATGAAAGGCCGGGTATTGTGCAGGTCGGAGAACAACTTGCTGAGTAGGTTTTCTCCTTTAGCTGATGAGCTATCTCATAGGCCTGTGATTAACATTTTTGGGTCCAAAATATTTTTTTAACCTTTCATATTATTTCTTTGGGCTGGATTCCAAGAAGTGGCATTACTGATAATATGTAAAAAGTTCTTGATATGAATTGCCAAATTTCCTTCTAAAGGGCATTCATTGAGTGTTGCCTCGCGCCCCACCCCCCACCCCATCTCCCTCTCTGGTCTCACCAACCTTAATTTTATCTGTCTTCTCCCCCCTCCTCGGCTCCACTGCTTGTTCGATCTTCTTCAAATCAACCTTCGCAAAGTCGCAGAAAGGACAGAACCCAAGCAAACTCCACACTGATGTGAGAAAGACACCGGAGCCTGCAGAGGGTTCCCGCGGACGGCCAGCTGCGGGGTCCCCTAGCCTGTGTCTCCTTCCTTCAATCTACACGTTTTAGTCGTGAAGGGTGAGAGACAGACTGAAACGAAAGGCTGAAATGTGAAGGAAAAGTACGCGGCAAAGAGAAAGCAGGAATCCCGCACCCTGTGGTGGGAGGCCACGGAGGGACCTAGAGGGTGGCATTATGCGAGAGGGGAACAAGAACAAGAACACTCAGGAAAGGAAGTCCTGTGATTCGGGACACCCCAGACTTCCCAGCAGGCGACAAACACAAGCACCGAGCTGAGGGAGCAGGCAGGAGATGGGTACACAGAGCAGGGACTGCCTGGCACTGCGACCTTCTCGAGCCGGGGGAAACGCAGGCTGAGAGCTAGCACGGAAGCGGTTGGTGGCTCACCTGGAGCCTACCCACCCCGAGCTGCGGGGGGCAACACAAAAGGGGGTCCTCGGGCATGGAAAGAGCTGCCCAAAACGTGCAATTAACATCTCCCACTGCAAGGTTACAGGGGCGTCATGCAAACGCATGCGTCCGACTCCAGGAGCTCCCTGAGCAGGGCGCTCTACGTGCACCCTGCCTTTCGGGTGCATCCAGCAACGAGGTGCATCCCATATCCTCTCCTACCACTCGGGATTGCAGGCAGCCCAGCTGTGCAGTATAGCTCGTGGCGATCCCAGATACTAACGCTAGAGGGCGCGCAAGGGTTGTCGCACGGTGGGGTCCTGGAGCATCGGGGAAGTCTGGGGGCGGGCGGGGGTTGGGAGTGCTGGGCTGTTTAGGGGTGCTGGGTTGCGGAAGCAGCCCAGGCGGATGATTGGGGGGACCATGCAGACAGTTGTCGAGTGCCTTATTTGTTATTGCACCTGAACTAGATCTTTGCAAGATTGAAACAAGTCGTGAGAAACATAGAGAATGGGCAAAGGCAGACAGAGCTATTCTAGTGCCCCCCAACCTCCAACCGTGGTCTCCGAAACTTAAGGGGAGAAACACCCCGATTCCACCAGTACTTAGGCCCGCGCGCGCGCGCACGCACACACACACACACACACACACACACACACACACACACACACACATACACTCCACTTTCGTGGGGGGGGGCAAACTTTAAAAGGCTTTTAAGCAAAAAAAAGGAAAAACGAGGTTGCACGAGGCTGAGGTACTTGAAATGATTTTTGTGTTGCAAATTGCTATGCTTTTACTGAGGGCTGATGAAAATAAATGAAGCGCCTCTCCCTCTTTTCGCTAATAAATGAAATGAAAAAAAGCACCATTATTATGCCACCTGCTTCTAATTCCTAATTGTGGTAACTTAATTTTCAGATTGTTGTAACTGCTTGCTACCACAGGCGCCTGAGCAAAAAGAAAAAAAAAAGTATGGAAGGCCGGTTGGGTCTCTTTTGGCAGATGAGGCAGAATGCGCACAGGCTTGGGTTTTTATCTGGTTCTTCCATTAAGATGTATATATTGCATTTTGAGAGGACATCATTCTTTGCTTTCTTCAGCAGCCCAAGGGGTGCTCGGGAGGAAAGAAAAAGTATGCGTTGCTCCATACACGGCGGGTATGGCAAAGTCCACATTTTTCCCCACACTGAGACTGAATGCTGTTTCCTCTAAAAGGAGGAAATGTTACTTTCTATAAACCTGTTACAAGCTGCCTTCTGTGAACCTTGCAACCCCACAGCTGAGGACTGGACTTAGTGGTAGGTCCCTCTGGATGGTGACCCTGCTCACTGAGGGTGGAGCTGAGATGAGCGGCCCCCTTGCTTTGCAGCTT
>NW_026294447.1:54754667-54999667 GCF_007827085.1 Peromyscus californicus insignis | reverse complement strand
GGATTCTCAAAAGGACAGCTCCCACCAACATCCCCACTGCCCCACGCCCACCTCAGCCGGAGTCCAGGGTCCCTGAGGTTCCTGCATGGAGCAGCCTGCCTCTCAGACTCGGAGGAATCTGTGTCTCTCATCTCAACTCCCAGCCAAGCCAGAAGGACCTGCTCAGATCACAGACTTGGGTTAAAATATCATCAGGCCCAGTCCCTACCACAGGCTCATCTTCCACAAAGACACCCGAACCTTGGCCTGCTTCCTCCCCAAGCAGATTCTCTGTGGATGCCAAGGTTCTTTTGTAGATAGCTAACCAGTATAAGCAGGACTGGGAACACATCTTTGAACTGAATGCTTTTCTGATTGTGACCTTAAAATAATTGCCCCGAGACCGACTTGTCGGTTCACGAGGAAGAGGCATTTTATAGAGTGAGTCATTCTCTGGAAGGGAGGCACCTGCTCACCAGAGCTTGATGAGACTGCCCCTGAAGATACGGTCCTTTGGATTAATGTTGAGGGGCCGGGGATGTGGCTCAGCTGGCAGAGTGCTCGCCTAGCACACGTGAAGTCCTGAGTTCGATCCCCAGCACTGCACACACGGCATATGATGACGCACACCTGTAATGTCAGCGCACTCAGGGAAGTAGAGGCAGGAGGAAGTTCAGGTCATTCTTGACTACATCTCAGGTTTGAAGTCAGGGTGGCCTGGAACTCTGTCCCCAAACAAAGCAAACGGAGGCTGGGGGCACCGCACAGTGCTGCTCCTCTTGTAACAGCAGGAGACCTGAGCTCCATCCCAGAACCCACATTCACTAGCTGAGCACGGTAGTCTATATTTGGAACCCCAGCTCTGGGGAGGCAGAGACTGGAGGATGGCTCACTAGCTGGTCAGTCTAGCCTGCTTGGTGAATTCCAGGCCAGTGAGAGACCCTGCCTCAGAATTTATTTGGTGGACAGCTCCTGAGAAAGGACTCGAAGATTGACCTTTGACCTCTACATGTACACACACACACACACACACACACACACACACACACACACACACACACGAGGAGCCAAAATGTGGCATGCACAGACTCCACAATAAAGGGTGTTCTCTGCCAGTGTCTCTAAGGATGCTAGGCCCTGGGAGCACTCAGGGCCTCAAGCTGGACCACATAGTGGCTCTCATAGAAATCTCCTTCCCCATGCTAAATCCTGGTACCCACGAATGTGTCCCCGAGATAGAAACTCCTTTGTGAATCTAAAGCACTGAAATTAGTGGTAAATCCTGAGCAGAGACACACGGACACAGAGGCAAGGGCAGAGACATACGGACACAGAGGTGAGGGCAGAGACACACAGACACAGAGGCAAGGGCAGAGACACACGGACACAGAGGTGAGCGCAGAGACACATGGACACAGAGGCAAGGGCAGAGACACACGGACACAGAGGTGAGGGCAGAGACACATGAACACAGAGGCAAGGGCAGAGACATGGGGTAGCAACTGGAAGGAGATATCAAGGGACAAGGCAACAAGCAGCCACTAGCGGAAGCCAAAGGCTCCTCCCCAGAGCCTAGGCAGAGAGCATAGCCCTGCTAACACCTTGACCTCTGTCTGCCTGAGACAGGCTAAGTTGCCGCTGTTTCAAGCTACCCAGTGTGTAGCACTTTGTTCCAGCAGCCCCAGGACCTTGACATAGACCTGTGGGCTGAAGTAGGATTTTGCTGTTTGAGAAGATCCAAGAAGTCCTTGGAACGGCACAGAGAGTCAAAGATGGACACATATAGAATGTGTGGGGAGCGGGCACCAGAGTAGCTAAGATTCTTACAGTCTGAGGAGCAGTAACCTCGTAGAGGCTCCAGGGTAGGGCAGAAAAGATC
Source organism: Peromyscus californicus insignis (assembly GCF_007827085.1). Lineage (NCBI taxonomy): Eukaryota > Metazoa > Chordata > Mammalia > Rodentia > Cricetidae > Peromyscus > Peromyscus californicus. The sequence goes on along the minus strand of NW_026294447.1, from coordinate 54,997,809 downwards.
AAATAAGTGGGAGAAACACACACGTGCACAGACGTGTGAGAGAAGGAGCCACAACACCTGGCAATGCTGGAAACCTAGTACCCAACAGAAGGGGACTGAAACAATACCCAACCGTCAAAAAGATCGTGGAGATTCCTCCTGACAGGCCCCCACGAAACAGAGCTAAATGTGAGCAGTGTGTCACAAACAAAAGGCACTGTGAGCCCAGGCCTGCACCCTCGAGCAAGCCCTCTGCACATGGAAGTAGCCCAGAAGGGGAGCTTCTAACGTAGCTTCCAACAAATAGAGGTTTTTTACATCTATTGTTCTTATTTCTTCTGCCATTTCTAATTTCTCTCCACAGTGGATTTGTAATTGAATAATTGTGTATAAATCTTACTCTTTATTCTGACTTCTGTGGATTTGTGAGTGTGGGTTTGCACACCTGAGTGCAATGCCCACAGAGGCCAGAAGAGGGTACGGGATCCCCTGGAGCTGGAGTTAGGTGGATGGGAGTCACTAGTCACAGGTGCCTGGAACGCCTGTCCTTTGCAATAGCAATCCGGGCTCTTAATCACTGAGCCGCCTCTCCAACCCCTTCCAAGATACATTTTTAGGCTGTGTGTGTGTGTGTGTGTGTGTGTGTGTGTGTGTGTGTGTGTGTGTGTTTAAATAAGACTCCTCGGTGAAATTAAAACAGAAGTCTCTATCTAAAGGTTCCAGCCAAGTCCCTGCCTACCTAGAAAGCCGCTCACACCGTAGGTAGAAACATGAATAGCTCAGTTCTTTCAGAGAAGAAATGGGCTGTCTCTATTGCACCTTAAACTACACATAACCCTTTGATACAGCATTTGGACATGCAGTTTTCTACTTCAGACATGTCCTCAGATGTGCACACAGACAGTTTGCAGAAGGTCTGAGACATTGTTTAGAGCAGAAAAAAAAAAAAAAAAGGGAGAATGGCACTAAGTGTTCACCGTTTGGGGGCGGGGGGGTGGTGGTGGTAAATAAACCAGGCTCATTGCTATTGTGGAGCATTATACAACCATTAAAAAGAGTTGTTGTTGTTGTTGTTGTTGTTTTTAAAAAAAAAACGGGCAGTGGTGGCGCATGTCTTTAATCTCAGCACTTGGGAGGCAGGGGCAGGTGGATCTCTATGAATTTGAGGCCAGCCTGGTCTACAGAGCGAGTTCCAGGACCGACAGAGAAACCCTGTGTTGAAAAATCAAAAACAAACCAACAAAACCCCCAAGGTATCTGCAAGAAGCAACTTAAAGAGGGTTGGGGGCTTGGTTTGGTGTCGTGGTTTAAGAGGTACAACCCATCATTGTGTGGAAGGCATGGCGGAGCTCCTGGTGGTAGGAGTGTGATTGGACTGCCTCACATCTGGGCATACCCGGAAGTGCAGAGTAGGGATTCCTGATGCTCAACTCTCTCCTTTACAGGTGTTGATTCAGTCCAGACCCCCAGTGCCTGGGCTGGTGCCACCCACATTCAGGGTGGATCATCCGTCCTCAGTCATACCTCTCTGGAAGGGCTTCCAGACACACCTAGGTGATTCTATACTCAAATTGACAATGACTATGAACCATCAGATTTATATAGAGATGTGTGTGTGTGTGTGTGTGTGTGTGTGTGTGTGCGCGCGCGCGCGCGCGCGTGCGCATGCGTGTGCTTGCATGGAGAGGTTTCTGGAGTCTGTTAAAAGATTACTTAAAAGTACCAACTTCACTGGGTAGTGGTGGTGCATGCCTTTAATCCCAGTACTTGGGAGCCAGAGGCAGGAGGACCTCTGTGAGTTTGAGGCCAGCCTGGTCTACAGAGCGAGTTCCAGGACAGAAGTACCAACTTTTACATAAACTTGTTATATGAACACAAATACTAAACCAAGGTGGTGAGTGGGGGTGTTCAACCCTGCTTTTCTTTCCTGTATGTATGTGGGTGCACATGTGCATGCAAGTGCATGTGTCCATGCATGAACATGTGGAAGCCAGAGCATTGGGTGTCTTTATGATTTTTCACCAGTTTAATTGTTTTTGAGACCAGGTCTCATTACGTAGCTCTGACTGGCCTGAAACTTGCTATGTAGACCAGGCTGGCCTCAAACTCAAAGACATCTGCCTGCCTCTGCCTCCTGAGTACAGAGATTAAAGGCGTGTGCCACCATGCCCAGCTCTACCTTGTTCACTTTTGAGACAGTTTCTGTCACTGAACCAGTAACTAGGCTAGCTGACTAACAAGTCCCAGATACCCTCTTGTTCCCAGACCCCATCCCTGCCCGGTCCTGGGACCACAAACTCTTATGTGAGTTCTGGGTCTCAAACTCAGGTCCCCATACTTGCATGTGCAAGCACTTTATAAGCTGAACTACCTCCTCAGCCCAAGACTGACTCTCTTCCAGCCTGTGGTCCCTGAAGGCCTCAGGGTTGGACACACAATTGTTTCACTTACAACATGAGGAAAACATGAGAAACCTCTGCTCAGGTGACCTGCAGAGTCCTGGCCCTGCCATCTCTGAGCCTTTCAGTGCCCAAGTAACTCTTCTTGGGTGCGTGGGGATGGAGCCCATGGCTTCTCACCCAGAAAAAAAAACTAAAAACAATAGCTGAGGTGAGAAATTTCGAGACTCCTATCAGAGGGATGTTTTTTAGTGCCCAGCTCTGTACCAAGCGGAAGGTGTTTCATAAACATGACATGAAAGCCTGCACTAAGAGAATCTGATTTAGGTATGAGAGCAACGCAGACCAACTACGCATCAGGGTTATGACCTTGCGTTTGACTGGGAATCCTTAGACGCTGATGGAAGCCATCGGCTGAACCTTATTTATAATCAGCTTTCAGTGTGGATGGCTGTCCTGTAAAATGCCTCTCAAATTACATACAGAATCTCACTGTCTCCTCAGGCAAATAGGAGAACCCACATCAAAGGCTTTAATTGTAATAAGGGTCACTGTCAAGGGGAAACTATTGCCCAAGCCCTTCTGATTAGTGAAATCACATGTGACTTAAGCATGGGCTGGGGCCACAGTCTTTGTAGCCAAGGACAGCTCAGAAAGTGCCTGGGAGATGAGTCCCAGTAACTCACATTAAGGAAAATGTCATTACAGGGAAAATTTAATTCTACATCTGTGTTGAAGAGTTTGCTGAGAGTGTAGAGCACCCAGTCTAAGGGACAGTCTGGTTCCAAAGTCCCTGAATGGACCCCAAAGGTGTAACAAGGCAGGCATTGCGGTGTCTTGGCTGAGAGGGAATCTGAGCAGATATGAAGTCCAGTTTCTCTTAGACACACAGCGGATGGAGGTGACAGCCGGGGGCTGCTGTCCAAGACAGGCTACCTGGCTACCTGTTGGAAGTGAACAGGGTAGTCCTGCACACCGACTCTAAAACACCCCTAAAGAAACAGCTGGAGGGAGCTAAAGAGATGGCTCAGCGGTTAAGAGCACTGGCTGCTCTTCCAGAGGACCTGAGTTCAATTCCCAGCACCCACATGGTGGCTCACAACCATCTGTAGTGGGTTCTGGTGCCCTCTTCTGGAATAAAGGTGCACATGCAAATACAACACTCAAAAATAAATGAGAGAGAGAGAGAGAGAGAGAGAGAGAGAGAGAGAGAGAGAGAGAGAGAGAGAAGAAACAACTGGAACAGGAATTCAGAAGACCGAACTCCTCCGACAACCTCCCCTCCACCAACAAGCAGGTTGTTACCATACTGCCTTCTCTGGGTCCCCCTCCCTCAGTGTATCTGTGACCCGCCCTTCTCATTCACCTCACTTCAGATGGATCACCTGCCCTAGGTTGGTCATAGCCAGGGCAGCATGGCACAGCGAACCATGAGATTCTTGGCAAAGCTCTCCATGTTAGAACCTGTAAACACCATTGGCATATAACATGTGTGCTGGTGAGCACTGTGTGTGCTCTCCACTTCTGTCCTTCTGTTTGCCTTCAAGTGTCCGTTCCCACAATCCCCCATTTCTCTACCTCTTCCAGAAGTGAGAAGAGCCTTTCACCCCCACACAAGTTTGAACTGGCCTCTTTGTGCCATTAGGTGTCTGTAATAGCTAGCTTTCTGTCACCATGACCAAGTGCCCAAGAGAAGCCACTCAAAGAGAAAGGTTTATTTTAGCTCATGATTTTAGAGGTCCATGGCTGGCTGGCTCTGTTTCTCTGAGGCCTGTGGAGGGGCAGACAACATGGCTGCAGAAACACATGAGGAAGGAAGCCGTTCACCTCCTGGCAGCAGGAAAGAAGAGAGGTGGACCAGTGTTCTTCTCTAAGCAGAACAACTTTCCACCATTTCCCAGTAGCATTCCCAAGTGGGGACTAAGCCTTGAGCACATGCCCGTGTGGGCATTTGCTGTAGCTGTGAGCACCAGTGCACAAACACATGTCCCTATTCAGGCGCCCCAAATCCATCATCCACTCTTTCAGCCCAGTTCACAAATACTCAAGATGCAGAGAGCTGGATCCGGAGAGGCGGATGTGACCGAGTCATGGCAGGAATGTATACATTCATAAGGCAAGACTAAAGAAACCAAGCCAGATGTGGTGGCACACATCTGCAATCTTACTGTGCTGAGGCAGGAGGGTCACCATGAATCTGAGGTCAGCCTGGACTATGCAGTGGGTTCCAGACAGTCTGGGCTACAGAGTGAAATCCCATCTCAGCCCTTGCCCCTAAAAGGCAAAGGAGAACAATCTTTAAAAGGAAACTATGGATAAAATGAAAAGATTTTAGTGAATTTTTATGTCAGCAGGTGTGGTCTGGATGATCTCTTTGGAGATCTGGAGGTCAAGGAGGTCACTGGCATTGATAGTTGAACATTAAGCATCCAGACCAGAGGGCCCAAGTGGTTTTCATCAAAATCCTAGGACCATGCTCTTGTACTGCCCTTCCACCAAGACCCATTTCAAACTCCAAGTACAATCACACATACTCAAATTCTAAGCCACCCAATGCTGTGGATATCGTTCTGTATAAATAAAACACTGATTGGCCAGTGGCCAGGCAGGAAGTATAGGCGGGACAGGAGAGAGGAGAATTCTGGGAAGTGGAAGGCTGAGTCAGAGAGACATTGCCAGCTGCTGCCATGACAAGCAGCAATGTGAAGACGCCAGTAAGCCACGAGCCACGTGGCAAGGTATAGATTTATAGAAATGGATTAATTTAAGATATAAGAACAGTTAGCAAGAAGCCTGCCATGGCCATACAGTTTGTAAGCAATATAAGTCTCTGTGTTTACTTGGTTGGGTCTGAGCAGCTGTGGGACTGGCGGGTGACAGAGATTTGTCCTGACTGTGGGCCAGGCAGGAAAACTCTAGCTACAACCCAACAGAAGCCAAGTTGTCATTGATCATCTAAGAAATCAGAAGAGACAGGATTTCCCAGATAGGCCTGCTTTAGTCCACAAGTACCATATTTATGTCTAAAACATCCCTCAAAGGACCAGAATTAGCACAGGACACCTCAAGACCAAGTTCTCAGCACAAAGGGATTTATTTGCCCCAGAGGGACAAAGGGCAGGAATAAGAGACAAAGACAGGAGACAGAGGGTGAGAGAGAAGCGGAAGGGAATAAGGGAGAGGGGAAGGGTATTTGCCCCAGAGGGACAAAGGACTGTCTCTGAATACAGAGGAGACAGACGTGGCCCATAGGCGAATGGCAGTTTATAAAAGGGAAACCCGTCAATAGGATGAGTTGTTTGTTTTGACTGGACATGTTAATTAGGGTAGTCACAAGTGGGCTTTTGACCGCCAGACTTCAATAGTTTGATAGTGGAAACTTGGTGGTCAGCCTCAGGAGGAGGAAGGGGCCAAATAAGAGATTAGACTTTGCTGGCTAGCTTTTGGATATAATCTAACGGTTTAGCAAGGTAGAGGGAGTGGGGGAGAAGGGCAAGGCCTGCCAGAGCCATGTTTGCCGTGCTCAGGCCTGTTAGACCCCTTCATCCCCCCAAATCCCAAGTGGCAAACACCTAGTCCTCAGGCCACGGAGCTCCAGACGGTGCTGGAACCTTGAAGAGGTATGATCTTGAAGGGGATGTTGAGAGCCAGGTCTAGGTCTCTCTCTCTCTCTCTCTCTCTCTCTCTCTCTCTTTCTCTTCCTCCCAGTCATTAGACCGCCATATTGTGGACTAGACCCCAACCTCTAAAACTGTGAGCGCAGATGGGACTCTTCTTTTTAAAACTGATCATCCTGTGTGCTTGTCACAGGGACGGACGCTGACTGACAACACACTTGTGGGGTACCCTCTGTAGTGATCCCCACCCGCAGTGACATGACCCAGGGTCTGCCCAGCTGCTGCTTTCCCACTGCCGTGTGTCCAACTTCCGAGGAAAGAAACTGGTAGTGAGTCCACCTTTGTCTCCACATTCTCCTACCCTGTTCAGTCTGTAACCTCCTGAATGCAGCCTTGCCTGGTTCTAGAATCACAAAGAAAGCCAATTAAGGTCTTTAAGCTAAATGTGGTAGACCAGACCAGGCCTGCCTGCTTGATCCCAGAGTGGACATCCTTAACACACAGGACGTTTTCCACTCACAGGAGACTGTGCCTGGCTGTATTTTATTTCTGTACATCTAGTGCACACACACACACACACACACACACACACACACACACACACACACACACACACTCTAGATACTAGGTACTCCCCAAACATGGTGCAAATCCATGGCCCAGGTACTCAGGACAGACCTTGGTGTGCTGCCCCCTAGAGGAGATATCTGGAATAGCAACTGTACTGCTCAAGGGGGTCATGTCGGGTGGTAGGAAAGAAGCAGGCCTTTATTTTCTCAGCACTGTTAGTCAGAAGCCCCAAACAGTTTTGCTAGACTCATGTCAAGGGGTCAGCAGCGATGCCTTGCCCCCGCAGAGGCTGCTGGGGAAGAGGCCATTTCCTTCCTTCCTACCTCTGGGGCCACTGCCCTCATGTTTCTTGACTTGCTGCCCCTTCCTATGTGGAAAACCCCAACATGGCACCTTGGTGTCACTGTACCTTTGTCTGGGCAATAGTCTCCTCACTCCTGGAATGATTCCGTGGACATAATTAAGCCTGTTAGATCATCCACATTGATCTCCCTTCCCCAGTTCTTAACTAAAATCACATCTGCCCAGTGCCTGCTGCCATGTAAGGCAACATACTCAGTAACTGGTGGGTCTGCCGTGTGCCTGACATTTGGGGAGGTTGGGGGGACGTTGCAGAAGAGACTCTGGGAAGGACTCTCCTTGATCAACACCCTGAATTTCTCAGATGAACTTCTCGGTTCGAAAAGCCTGAGCCAGGATTCAAACCCAGGCTGTTCAGTTCCCGTGCTAGGAACCCCACAGCACCTCCAAACAAAAGGTCATCCCAGAGTGAAGAGCACAGACAGACAGACCCAGGGTGAGTGTGCTCTCAGTGGCACAGAAAACCTCATGGGGGGCTGTAGACAGACACACAGACCCTGAATATTCATGGTAGGAAAACAGGAAGCTGCCCCCCTTCCTGTCCCATACCATTCTCCTGAAATGTTTGGAGGGTCCCATCCCACTCCTACAGCCTCTGTGCCCTGTAGGCTCAGTCAGTGCCCACTGCCCCGCATCCCCCCACAGAGCACAATGCCCACTGCCCTGCCTCCGCCCCCCCCCACAAAGTGCGCAGTGTCTCGTTAATGTTTTATTTTATTACTTTATTGTGGGGGTTGGTGTTGATCATTTGCAACTTAATGTAATGGCGTCTAATGTGCATACTGCTAAATAATTCACAAGAGTCTGGCTGCCACCTCTCAGGAGCCAAATCCCCTCAGCTTGCTAACCAGGTCAACTGTTTAAAGTCCAGTCCTGATGAGTCCCTTTCCTGTAGAATATTCCCATGGAGTAGGCCATCACCAAGAGCCATATCAGTCCAGGGCAATGGTTCTCCACCTTCCTAATGCTACTCCCCTTTAGTACAGTTCCTCATGTTGTGGTGATCCCCAGCCATACAATTATCTTCGTTCTTATTTCATAACTGATTTAGCTACTGTTGTGAACTGTAATGCAAATTCCTGTGTTTTCCAATGGTCCTTGGGGGTCTAGGCCCACGGGTTGAGAACCACTGGTTTAGGGGGCTCACAAGACTTGGTATACAGAGATGTGGCTGCCCCCTCTACCCTGAGTACAAAAACCTTTGTCCATGTTCTGACTTTAGGAATCTGTGGACAAGTCACATCACACAGCAAGAGGAGGTTGGTGGGCATGAGTTAGTTAAGATTGAATTAACTTGATATTTTAGGTCCATCCTGTTGTGAGAAGCACCATGACCAAATGCAATTTTGTAGAGGAAAGCGTTTAATTTGGTTTACACATCCAGGTCACAAGCGATCACTGAGGGAAGTCAAGGCAGGAACTCACATAGGAATTTGAAACAGAAACCACGGGGATGCAGCTTGCTGGCTTACCCTCCAGCTCATACTCAGCTAGCTTTCATACAGCCTGGGACCAGCTGCCTAGGGATCGCTCCTCTCAGAGTGGGATGGTCCTCTTTTATCAATCAGCAATCAAAATAATCCCTCACAGATGTGTCCGTAAGCTGACCTGTTAAAGACAACACTCAGTTGAGACTCTTTATATGATTGTAGGCTGCATCAGGTTGATAGTTAATACTGACTAGTGCTCCTGGATTATCCCAGTGGACCGTAAGTGTGACCACATGTGAACTCATGGGAGGGAGGACAGGGTCTGGTCAAATAGATGATGTTGACAAAGGAGCCTGTGGAAGTCTCAAGCCTGGAGTTGAGGATGAAGGGAGGGGCTGCCAGCCAAGGATCCCAGGCAGCTTCTGCAAAATGCAGGAGACATTGTTCCAGAGTTTCCAGAAGGAACTGGCCCTGCTGACACTTTGCCCTTTACCTTATAAGACCCAATTTCTGTCTCTTAGAACACCTTTCACTGCTACGTCTCAAGAACATTCCAGAAGCTAGCATCTAAAGCTGCTTGATTTTTTAAAAAAACATTTATTTAACTTATTTATTTTATATGCATTGATGTGAAGGTACCAGATCCCATGGAACTGGAGTTACAGAGAGTTGTGAGCTGCCATGTGGGTGCTGGGAATCTGGGAATTGAACCTGGGTCCTCTGGAAGAGCAGCCAATGCTCTTAACTGCTGATTAGAGCCATCTCTCTCCAGCACCCAAAGCTGCTAGATTTGTGCCACGATTTCAGCAGCCAGAGGGACAAGGCTGGAGAGACGGCCCAGCCAGTAAAGTAGAGAAGAACAGCTCAGGTTCAAGAACTTAAAAATGCCAGGCATGGGGCTGGAGGGACGACTCAGCCGTGGGGGACACTTGTTGCTCTTTCAGAGGACCCGAGTTCAGTTCCTAGCACCTCATAGCCTCCTGTAACTGCAGCTCCAGGGGTCGGGGGTGAGGATCTGAAACCTCTGACCTCTGATGGCACCCAAACTCACATGCACACCTCCCCACCATATACACATATAGTTAAAAATAATAAATCTTTAAAAAAAAAAAAGCCGGGCGGTGGTGGCACACGCTTTTAATCCCAGCACTCGGGAGGCAGAGCCAGGTGGATCTCTGTGAGTTCAAGGCCAGCCTGGTCTCCAAAGCGAGTTCCAGGAAAGGCGCAAAGCTACACAGAGAAACCCTGTCTCGAAACCCCCCCCCCCAAAAAAAAAGTACCAGGCATGTTGGTACATTTGTATATGCAGCACCAGAAGGCAGGAGGATCTCCAGGACATACTAGCCAGCCAGTCTCTGTGGTGAGCCAGATCAGTACAAAAAGATGGCTTTTGGAGAATGATACCCAAGGTGGTCCTCTGGCCTCCACACCTGCTTGCATACATGCACATGCACACAAGCTCACACACACATACACACATGCATGCACACAGGCATGTATGCACACTTACACGCTCCATGCACGCACACACACACACGTGGGTGTGCACAGACAATCACAGTATACAAGCATGCATACACATGCTCACACTCAGAGCTGGGCACACAGGGAAGGCTTTGCCATGTTCAGTGGTCTCGGGCAGAGGAATAATAGGAAGATCATGGTTCATGGACACCCTAACCTTCTGCACTGAGATCAGCTTGGCAAGTTCCGGACAGATAGATCCCTAGGCCCCAGTCAAATGCTGTTGGCAAGCAAATAAAGCCTGCAGGAAACCCAACTTCCCCATGCTCTGGGTTCCACTCCCCCATCCCCCAGCTTCTGGTCAGGGTGTACATGGGCTTCACAGTTTATAAACGTTTAACTAGCCACAAAGCCCCTACGCTAACCACACTTTGATTTTTGGTCAGAAGAACATTTATGGCCCCCAGGACAGACAGCTAAGTCAGGCTGGGGAGGTGGAAAGTCTATGTACCGTAAACCAAGCAGGTTCCAGACTTAATGGCTCTTGCAGTGCAGAGTTGAATGTGCCTGCCAGAGAAGCAGCCGCCCTGCTTCATACCCATCAGAGCCAAAGGTCCCAAAACGGTCCCCAGTTTGGTATCAGGCCTCTGAATAATTGATTGCTCTTCTCAGTGAGCTACAGACCTGGAAACAAACCATTCTCCCATCTCTTTTCAGTTAGCAGCCATGGCTGGCTGTCCACCCGGAAGGACACTGTTAAACTAGTTAACAGTCCTGGGAACCTGAGTCTACGAGGGAAGCCATGCAAGAGCTGGGAAAGCCGGGGTCAGCAGAACCTGTGAGGACCCTAGCTAACTGTGGTTGATATATTGTGTACCCCAATAAACTTATCTGGGGGTCAAGAGAACAGAACAGTCACTATATTAAACATAGGTTTAGGCCATGGTAGCACACGCCTTTAATCCTAGCATTCCAGAGGCAGAGATCCATCTGGACCTCTGTGAGTTCAAAGCCACACTGGAAACAGCCAGGTGTGGCGACACATGCCTTTAATCCCAGGGAGTTATGGTAGGAAACAGAAAGGTATAGGGCATGAGGACCAGGAACTAGAGGCTTTTCAGGATTGTTAAGCTTTTAGGCTTTTAGCAGCAGTTCAGCTGAGACCGTTCGGGTGAGGACACAGAGGCTTCCAGTTTGAGGAAACAAGATCAGCTGAGGAACTGGCGAGGTGAGGTTAGCTGTGGCTTGTTCTGTTTCTCTGATCTTTCAGCATTCACCCCAATACCTGGCTCTGGGTTTGTTTTTATTAATAAGACCTTTTAAAATTCGTGCTACAGCTAACTTTCTCCCGTCACCGCTGGGTTTATGAATTGTTCCTAGCACAAAAAGGAGGGGGGGCGCAGTGTGGTGGCAGAGGCAGGCTCAGGCCATAAAATGTTTGTTATGCAGGTATAAGGATCCGAGTTCAGTTCCCAGAACCCACATTGAAAAGCTGAGTGTGGTGGCCTGTGACTGTACTCCCAGCCCTGGGGAGCTGAGATAGGAGGATCCCTGGGATGGGCTTACTGGCCAGTCAGTCTTGCCTAATCTGCAGGTTCCAGGTCAAAATGAGAGAGCCTCCCTCAGCAAGCCAGGTGGAGAATGGGACAGGGAATCATGATTATTCACTTGACTGCATCTGGAATAAGCTGAAACCCAAGTTTCTAGGCACTCCTGTGAGGGATTTTCTTCCTCCGCTTATTTGAAGCAGGAAGACCCACTCTCCATGTGGGCAACACCTTCTGTTGACAGTCCAGATAAAAGGACATCTTTGTTTTGGGTGTCGTCAAGGGCTGCTGCCCAGGAAGGATCTCAAACTCTACCTGGGGATGCTGGCTACAGTGGGTAGTTGCACAGCGGTACCCAGGGACTGAGGAGGGCTCCAAGACTGGGGGCTTGACAACAACCTATTCATCCAGGACACATGACCTTCCTGGAAACGGCAGCCGGGGTCACCATTTGGAAAGAGATTCTGGGGCTCATCTGGACGAGTGAGAGGAGAATGGAGTGAGCTTGAGCACCCAGTGGCAACTTGCTGGCGGGACGGACAGACACTTAGGCATGGGAGGTGGGGGAAGTCTCTAAGAGGGAAGCCTTGGGTTTGCGGAGAGCGGCTCAGCTCTCAGCATCCCTCACTAGACACTGCTTAAGTGCCCCCAGTGGACATGGGCTCAGGCCCTGCAAACCTCCTGGGGCCCTGAGGTCATCTGCCGCTATCACAGCATCGCCCTCTGAAAGCCTGTCATCTCACGTCCTGTGACCCAGCATCCCTTGTCCATTGGGGGAGTTTAGGCAAGGGGGACTCAAAATATTGAGGTACCCTACCATCAGTGGTGCTGTTTCTCTGCTTTACACCACCTGTAGGGATCCGTGGCACCTGGGCCTCTACACTGTGTCCACAGTCCAGTGAGGGCTGCTGGGGCCTGTGGGTACCCATGGTACCAAGGAGGCAATGTCTGTGGAACTTGCTCTGTGTGGCCCCATGTCCAGTCAGCGGCTCTATGACTGTGAGTGATGAAGGGATGGATGCTCAGACCATCAGGGAAGACACACAAGGACACTAGGAATGACAGTTTGTCCCTTGGAGGCTTGGGCAGTGTGAGCCCCTGGCATCTTGCAGCCCCCTCCCCGATCTGAACCTTAATACCTTGTGTTCTCCCCACCTCTTTCTCTACCCTAAACATTCTACTCCACAGACTTCGTCCTGAGTCAATAGAAGCTCTTTACAGGGAGTGTGTGTGCGCACATGCGTGCACTTGCATGCACGTGGGTGGCTGCATGTACACATGCATGCTTAGATTCTTGGAATTATCAGAACCCACCCACCTCTGAACAAATAGCTGCGGGCCCCTGATGGATACAAACAGTTGTGAAGTAAGAAGGGGTTCCCGCACCAATGCATCAACCCACACACTTGGAGGAAACTAGACTGGAGCTCCATCTCTGCTCCTGTGAAAACGGGAATATTTTATCAGATTAACCAAACCCTGAGCATGCATGTGTGTGTTCTCTCTCTCTCTCTCTCTCTCTCTCTCTCTCTCTCTCTCTCTCTCTCTCTCTCTCAGACAGTTTTTCAGAAATGTGGATGCAGATGAGAGACCCAGGGACAAGCCTTACCTGCCCTCTGTCAGTTTGAAAGAGAACATATTCTTCATACTCATCCATGCATATTTAGTAAGGCAACAAAAACACCCAATGACACCCAGAGGTGCTCAAGTGCGCAGCCCCCTCCCTGAACACCCACATTGCTTGGCATCAACATTGAAACTGGGCTGTGTTTGAAATGCGATCTCAGCTCCTCACCACAGTCCTCCACTTTCTCTTTTTCGTTTGTGTACCCAGCTGCCCCTCCCCATTTAAATGCTAAGCACCAAATAAAATAACAAAGCAGACCGTGTGTGTGTGTGTGTGTGTGTGTGTGTGTGTGTGTGTGTGTGTGTGTGTGTGTCTCGTGCGTGCGTGAGCAGAGGGTAACCACTAGCGGCACATATTAATCTCAGATAGCCACTCCTTCTTCGCTCAAGAAAACAAAAGGCGTCACACACATTAGACAGGTCTGTTCTAAGGTGACTAAGGATGGGAGTGGATCAGTAGTGCTAGGAGCTTTGACAAGGCCCCTGCGGCAGGCTGGATCAGGGCCCCTCAAAAACGCCCAGGCCATAGCCTCAGGAACCTGTGAAGAGTATCTTTTATGCAAAGAGATTTTTGAGACATGAATAAGTTGGATGCGTAGAGGGGGAAATAAGGGCCTGCATTATCAGGAAACCAAAAGGCAATGTCTTTCTGGGGTAAAAGGGAGACTTGGTCAGGAGAGAGAGAGAGAGAGAAAAAGACAGACAGACAGACAGACAGACAGATGGACAGACAGACAGAACATCTCCAGGTGCCACTTTGAAACTCCGAAAACAGAGACACTGTGTCTATGGGGCAAGGACTGCAGGTTACCACTGGAAACTGAAAAAAAAAAAAAAAAAAAAAAAGGAAGGATCAGACTCTGCCCTGGAGCCACAGGAAGAAGCAGGCTACTGGGCAGCCCGACCTCAGCCCCGGGATGCCCTCTGTCGCTATAACTGCACCCCCACACTGCATCGTCTATGAAGGAAAGAGGTGTCTCTTGATCTGTAGTTCTGGAGAGTGGAAGTCTGTGACTCAGAGGGGGCATAGGAATGAGCCTCACACCATAGCACGCTGCTTTATAACCAACCAGAAGGTGGAAGGTGTGGGTGCCCATGGAGGAACCAGGCTCAAAGGCTGGGCAACTCTGCCATAAACCACCCTCGCGAGAACTAACCACCTCCAACGAGAAACACACATCCTCGTTCTGTTTCTCTGTTGCTGTGACAAAAAAACACAGACCAAAAACATTTAGAGTGTGATGGCTGTTCTTGGTTGTCAACTCAGCCACATAGGACATTAAATAAAACCTAAGCAGCCGGGTACTCGTGTAAGGGATTTTTTTTCTCAATTAAATCATTTGAGGTGGGAAGACTCACTTTGAATCTAGATCTTTTGAGGTGGCAAGATATACCTTTAACCTGGTGGCAGCCAATGTAAAGGACGTGGAAGAAGGATGCTTGCTCTCTCTCTCTCTCTCTCTCTCTCTCTCTCTCTCTCTCTCTCTCTCTCTCTCTCCCCTCCCTCCCTCCCTCCCTGGCAAGTCCATTCCTTCACAAAGAAATAGGCTCTAATGCCTGGTGTATACTGAAGATGAGCTGGGATACCCAGCCTTGTGGATTGAACTACTACCGGATTCTCGTACCTTCTGTGGGTGGACAGCCATTGTTGAGCTAGCTGGATCACAGTCTGTAAGCCGCTCTAATAAATCCCCTTAAATTCTGGTCCTTTGCAGCAGCAGTTCTCAACCTGTGGGTCATGACCCCTTTGGGGGCTGCATGTCAGATATTTACATCACAATTCATAACAGTAGCAAAAATTACAGCTATGAAGGGGCAACAAAATAATTTTATAGTTGGGGTCATTACAACATGAGGGACTATTAGCATTGGAGCATTAGGAGGGTTAAGAACCACTGCTCTAGAGAACTCTGACTAACATAAGGGAGGGAAGGATTGATTTGGCTTATACTTCCAGATCACAGTCCATCATTGAAGGACGTCAGGACAGGGACTCAAGCAGGAACATGGAGGCAGGCAGGGACTCAAGTGGAGGCCGTGGAGGGGTGCTGCTTACTGGCTTGCTCCCCATGGCTTGCTCAGCCTGCTTTCTTATAGCACCCAGAACTGCCAGCCCAGGGCTGGCACCACCCACAGTGGGCTGGGCCCTGCCACATCAATCACTAATCAAGAAAATGTCCCCCCAGACTTACCCACAGGGCAATCTGGTGGAGGCAGTTCCTCAGCTGAGGGTCCCTCTTCCCAGGGGACTCTGGCCTGTGTCAAGTTGACGAAAACCAACCAGCCCAAGGCATTCATCTCTTTCAACAGCCTTGTCACCTCCCAGCAGCACCACTGAGGCCACCAGATTGCAGCATAAATTTCCAGGGAGATTCCCAGAGGTGTGCCACCGAATCCAGCTCCTTACGCGGGTGCTCAGGATCCAAACTCAAGTCTTCAGGCATACCCAGAAAGCACCGTGGCTGAGACTTCTTTCCACTACCTTGCCACACAAGCTTTTGTCCACGGTTCTGGCTTATTTTCTTGGGGTCAGTTCCTGAGGAGGAAATTATAGGAACGTAGCTTGTCCGTGTCCTTAACACTCACCACTGATACCGGTACCAAACTGCAACCCTCTAAATCAGTCTGTTATCTAGAGGTTCCTGGGGCTCCCAACACACGGATGCATACCACTCCACTGCTACTGATCCTCTGGGCTGCGCCTTAGCAGAGGCCCCTGGGCAGGCGGCAGGAGACCCGGGGGACTGAGATAGACCACTGACTAGCCCTGCCACTTCTCCTCCGGGAATCTCGCTGCCTCGTTTGCAGCAGGGCAGGTTGGGTGATGACTTCAAAGCTCTCTTCTACCAAGAAAACTCTAGCAGCTCCTCTTGGAGGCTGGCACCTAGAGGAGAAGCCAGGGGAATCACGGACCACCCGTGCCAGATGACGGCACGTGGATTCAGTCAGCCATGTTTGCAAATTCAGCCATAATCAGAAGCGTGTTACCACCCTCCTCCTCTCTGTGTGAACGTGGCATTCATTGTATCTGTGTGTTTGTTAAGGCGCATGCAAGCCTTCGCCTAGGTGGGCGGACTCAAGGAAGTACTCGGTCTGACTTAGCAGAAGCGACTCCATTAACGCGCGTAGTCAGAGGGAACAATAGGTGGCCTGTGGCCAGCGATTTGGCAGGGTCCAGCTGCAATATTGCCACCACCATGTCAGCGCTTTGAGAGGTGTGAGCCCTGTCTGCCGCCGTAGGCAGCGACTACTTACGGGCATTCCTCCCGTCTAGTCAGAGCTTCTAAGCAAGGCGCTGAAACTATTCCAGGCCATTCCCTCTCCACGGCACTCTTGGAAGTTTGACGCTTGCTCATTCAATCTTCTGTTCATTCATGCGTTCATTCATTCATTCATTCAGTCAGTCAGCCACTCAGTCAACAAACATTTGCCAGGAAGTTGCGCGAGTCTTTGTGAAGCCTGCTAGGAGATGGGCATAATGAGAGTCACAAAAACCCAAGCTCTGTCTCAAAGAGGCTATGAGATGGGAGAGAGCGCTCACCTTCCCTTCCGGAGCACCGTCCATCCCCGGTGTGTGTATGTGGTGGCCACGAGGGACCATTAATACTCAATCTAGGACTGTTATCAACAGTGAAATGCACTACATACTGATGTGTGGCAGGCACAGAACCTGGTCCAGAAGAGATGAGATGTGTGCATCCCATCACCCTAGCCGAGAAACACAGCTCAATGAGCAGGCCATTGACGGCGGTGGGTCAGGGGGGATGGGGGGGGGTGAGAGGGGGGGTGCATCCCAGACTAGCTGTGGTTCTTACAGAGTGCTGTGCAAGAGGCTGAAGAAAAACCAACCACCCCAGTTTCCCCAGATGCAGGAAGGGGCTTGTGGGAAGAGTGTTGGGAGACAGGTGAAGGTTCACAAGCCCCCGGTTGCAGCCAAATGCTTACTTCAGTCTGCAGGGATCCGGAGGATGGGTTTTTATTTAAACACACATGCCAACAGCCTGCAGCGTGCGCCCAGGCAAGGGAAAGGGGCCAGCGGGAGGGATGCGTGCGATGCGCGAGGAGGAGCCGAGGCTGTGAGAGGAAGTTAAAGCTGCTTCCTTTCGGATTAGGACGAGATGAGATCTACTTCTCCCCAAATCTAGACTCCCAGGCCAAGTTGGGCCTGAGGAGGATTTCTGTATTTGGAAGACAATCTGGTTTGGTGGGGCCAGGCTTTGGGTTGGGCTGTCTCAGTTTGTCTCCTCTGTGCCATTTGCTGAGCTCCCAAGGCCAGGCAAGGCCAGAAACCTAGGAAGATCTCTACCCTACCCCAGTTAGGATGGAATACGGAGCGGGTGGGGCTCTGTGACAGGCTGGTGTGAGCCTTGAAGGATGCACACTGAGAGGACACTTGGGTGTCCAACCCATGGCAACCACAGATACATCTGGTCAATCCTGCCAGTGGAAAGCTAGTCAGTGGTCTCTAACTCCATTCTCCTTTGAAGTCCCTAATTCTCACCTTTGACTCTCTCCAGAGGATTATACAGTGTCAAAGGGAACAGTTCTCTGGCCAATCATGCTCTTTTCTCAGGGGTCACTGTACCGGGTACTCTCACCATGGGTAGGCACAGTCACAGAGCTAACAAAAATGATCTTGGTGGCTCCTCTGTCCCAGGGCCACCCCCAGGGTGTCACTGCAGTCCACCCAACCCCCTTAGCAACAGGATGAAGTAACTGCTTCAGGAGGCATCGAGAGGGCAGGAGACTTGAGGAGGGGGGTGGGGGCGGGCCGGCAGCTCCAGAGTGGTAGAGCAGGGGTGGCTGAGTCTTCCGTTATTTCACACCTTTCAGGGGTAAGAATGCCTTAGCAAAACCTACACAGGAACACACCCCTCCCCTCCACACTCAGGCCTCCTGGTTGCAGACACAAAGACATCTATCTGTATCCCAGCAGGCGACACACAGCATCCCAGACCCTCAGTGCTAATCTTCAGGGAGGGTAAATATCTCCTGTTTTCCTTCCTTCCTTTTTTGAGACAAGGTCTTCTCCATCGTCTGAGCTGAACTTGAACTCAGCAATTTTCCCAGGTCAGCCTCCCAAGTACTGGGATTACAGGTGTGTGCTGTCACATGCTATATGGCTTATTCTTCTTTACTGTCATGTTGCGTGCATGTACATGGCTCACGGTGGGCAGAAATTTCTGTGCCTGTGTGCAAATGGAGACCAGAGGCCAACCACAGCTGTTGCTCCTCAGGCAGGGTCTCTCCTTGGCCTGGAGCTCACTCACTGGGTTGGACTGACTAGTCACTG
Organism: Peromyscus californicus insignis; assembly: GCF_007827085.1. Classification (NCBI taxonomy): domain Eukaryota; kingdom Metazoa; phylum Chordata; class Mammalia; order Rodentia; family Cricetidae; genus Peromyscus; species Peromyscus californicus. The sequence continues at coordinate 54,979,524 of NW_026294447.1, read as the reverse complement.
AGCCCCTCGGATCCTCCCATCTCTGCCTCCCTAGGGCTGGGATTATAAGTGTGTGCCACCATGCTTTTTTACATAGAATTTGGGGAATCGAACTCAGATCTTCGTGCTTGCCAAGCAGGCTCTTTACCTACTGAGCCATCTCTCCAGCCCCAGTACATCTTATTCTTTTAACCACACACAGGTCATCATTCCTTCACTGCTGGCACCTGAGAGCTAGCTATGGGCACAAGATAATGAGATGTGTATTAACAGCCTGGGTGTGCTTTGCTGAGAGGTGTCCTGGTTGGTTAAGAATGAGCCTTTGGGTCCATCCCACATCTCCTGCACCCATTGGCATGATACCTATCACATGTCCACTTCAGTGAGCTGGCCCTGGCTCAGCACTCAGTCGAAGACCCTTGAGGGGGGAGACCATTATCTCTTTCTCAACTTTGGCCCACAGGACTGGGCCAGAGGTCATGCTTGTCCCTGGATGGGAGCAGGTTTATGTGAAGACCCAGCCTTGGTACAGGACAGTTGGGATCCAGGGGCAAGCTGCCAGCGGTATCGAACCTCTTGACCTCACAGTGGCTGTGTAACCCCCCCTCCCCTCCCTGCTGCTGCTGCCACCTCCTTCCCAGCCCGGGGCCTCCTCCAGCCATGCACATGGCCTCCATTGCAGGCTCATTCAGGCTGAGCAGACCTTCTGCCCTGACACGTGACCTTCGGCCACGAGAACTCATTCCCTCTTCTCCAAGCCTGCCGTGTTCCCCTTCAGTACTGTTCCCCTTCAGTACAGATCCCCTTCAGTACTGTTCCCCTTCAGTACTGTTCCCCTTCAGTACTGTTCCCCTTCAGTACTGTTCCCCTCTGTGTTTAAGGAGCTGCTCCATGCTTGCCCTCAAGCGTCAGCTCTCAGATGAGTGCATACCTAGGGTAGCTGCACAGAGGTTTATTCTGTCGTCAGTTAGAAATTCCTCATTCTCTCCAAGTGCCTCTGCATCACCTGATGCAGAAAATTCAATAACAAACCTCTCTCTCTCTCTCTCTCTCTCTCTCTCTCTCTCTCTCTCTCTCTCTCTCTCGTTTTTTGTTTTGTTTTGCTTTTTTATTTTGTTTTTTGTTTTTTTTCTCAGACAGCCCTAGATGTCCTGGAACTCGCTTTGTAGACCAGGCTGGCCTTGAACTCACAGAGATCTGAGTGCTGGGATTAAAGGCACGCACCATCTCACCCACTAATCTTTGTCTTTTAAAAGGCCTCTTCCGGAAGGTCACATTCCTCCATGGAGAAACCCTGAGAGGCAGGGTTCTGGCTTCCCCAGGCCTGTGTTCCTTTCTTTGTCTCCCAGGGAGGAAACAGAACAAGAGACGTGATACTTACCCTAGACACACAGCTAGACGGTGGCAAACATGGGCTGGGACCACGTGGAGCCTCAGCTCCTGCATGAGCCAAGGGCAAGCTGGAGACTGTTCTGCCCCTGACATGATCCCTCAGGTGGCCTCCCCTCCATGGCCATCACTTGTGCCGAGGGATGTGGACTGGGCCTGGGGGGACCCTGCTGCCGGACAGCTCATCCCAACTGCCTGCAGCCCCGCAGCCAGCTGCCCTCCGCCGCCTGCAGATTCCAAGCTTTTCTGCGAACTGGCACCTAATCACCACCATCTGTGCGCAGAGCGAGTCTTGGCTACCTCGTGACGCCTCTCCACTTGCAAGTTTTCAAAGTGATGCCGGGTTCTTGGTGCTCGCAAAAATGTCAGCTTCTGACACATCGAATCGAAACTGAAAATAGGGAAAGGTTTCGGGTAAACTGAGAGGAGCTGGGTTGGTTTTCCTCTTTGCTGACGGGAGGTGTCTTCTCGTCTAGTCTTCTCTAAAATGCAAAGGGCGCCGTCTCTTTCCTCTGGGCGTCTGAATGGGAGTTTCCATCTTCGACCCTGCTGCTGTCCAGGGCCTCCGTCGCTCATCGGGCTGTGGCTGACGTTGGGAGGTGTGGAATGCTTTCTCCCCTAGGCGGTCACAGTTGTAGAGAAGGCACGGATAGCTGGTGACAGTCCATGTCGGGGATAACGTCTGTCCTGCTGTGCTCTCTTTCAACCCAACAAGCAGTTTGTCCTTATCTGTCCGGAGATGAGGAAAAGGGGTGTGGAGAGAGAGGCCACTGAGTACCTGTCAGGGGATGCCAGGGCTGGGACTTGACCCAAATGTTCTGTCACCTGCATGCAGGACATGGGTGACATGAGTTCAGGTCCTATCACAGGAGCTGTGTGCCAAGGGGAAGCAAAAGAGGCCGAGAGAGGGTTTGGAGCAGGGGTGTCATGGGGCCCGGTTGCTTTGGAAGATGGTGTGCCTATGTCAGGTACTCACATAGACCAGGGCTCAGGTGCACAGATCTGTGTGCTGACTTATGGAAGTGTAAACTGAAGGCATCCCAACCAGGGGACGAAGGCTTACTTAGGTAAATGCTGCTGGATGCAGTGGCCATGGCCAACCTGAACACAAGAATCAATCCCAGATCTACACCGACCTGCTTTTCCCTTCACCCACTGGGCTTGGGGACCCCGAGGCTTCACGGAAACTCAGCTCTGGGCCTGGAATCCTCCTTGAAAGGCAACTCAAAGGTTCTAGAGGGCCCTTGAGGCACACCCCAGGGCAGCCAGGCTCGAAAGGCACAGCATCCTTCCCCAGGGAAACTTTTCTCCTTTCTGTGAGTGGATTAGCCGCCCTGACCAGAAGGCGAGATCCTTGGGGACAGGCATACCAACTCACATCTAGTCTCTAGCCCCTTCCCTGGCCAGCGCCAAAGGGGACACTCAGTGTTCAGTGAAAGACAACTTAGCCAGCCAGTGTGACATGAGGTCCCTCGGGGACACAATGCTGCTCAGTGAAGCTAGGACTCACTGGGATGTCTGTACTCCGCAAGCCCAGAACGGTACCTGTGGCTCTCTCTATCTTCTTCATCCAGAGGGGACACAAAGTGGGAGCTGTGCTGCAGACTACACGCCGGTCGCTGGCTATATTCCCACAACCCATTAGGTGTCTGGTACTGACTAGATGGGTGTCTGATCTGTGACATGGTGAGCATGCTGCAGAACTTCCCGATTCTACCATGCCTACCGAAAGGCAGGACATTTTCACCTACTATCACGGTAATGACCACTAATACCACCACTATCGCCCTTAATCCCTCCCTGAGTCCCATAGGTACCGTGCCCTGTTTCCATGGTTACCCCCACCATTAACACCTCCATTGCTGTCACCATAGCACCATCATCCATACCCCGCTGCCTCTAGTCCCACTGTGTGCTGACCCCACCAACACTGCCTGTGCTTGGCATCTTGGCTGCTGCCTCTGCTGCATCTACTGCACCCACTGTACTTGCTGCTGCATCTACTGGCTTTGCTGCTTCCGCTGCATCTGGTACATCTGCTGCCTCTGCTGCCTCCACTGTGGCTGCCCTCGCCATTTCTGTAGCTGAGCATTCTCTCAAAGGCCATGGGTTAAAGGATGCTTCCTGGAGCCTAGTGCGAGACCTTTAGGCCAGGGAATGCCCTTGAAGGGGATCTGAGGGCCTGTCTTTTGCTTTCTGTCTGTGAGGGGGATACTTTTTCTTTGCCACACTCCAGCAGGGGTGTGCTGTCTCCTCACAGGCCCGTAAGCAGTAGAGGCCAAACTCCAAGTTGTGAGCTGCTGGCCTCTGGTATTTGCTAGAGTGATAAGAAGTTGATAGCCGCTGCTGTACTGCTGGGAAAGCCAGGAGAGAAAGGATGTGTAAAAATCCTCAAGAAGGTAGATGGATACAGACAAAGAAGACGTGTTCACTGTGGGCGTCAAGCACACTCACTGTGCGACACACCTGAGACACACGCTATGCTATTGAGTCATAGGAAAATATTCTAATAGTCGTAGTCAATGCTGGTGCTGAAAACCTAAGCCTTCTTATGGTCCCTTCAATGGCAAAAGACAAATCTTTAAGAAGGCACTTGAGGGCTCGGGAGGTGGTTCCATGAATGGGGTCTCTGCCACACAAGCTTAAGGACCCAAGTTCATGTCCCCAGAACCCACAGACAAAGCAGGGTCTTGAAACACACACTTGTAACACTGGCACTTAGGGCAGAGACAGGCAGGTCCTGGGAACTCACTGTCCAGCCACTATAGACGAGGTAGTGAGCTCCAAGGTTAGTGAGAGACCCTGCCTCAAAAGTGCATAGACAAGTACACACACACACACACACACACACACACACACACACACTGCCCTTGAATCAGTAATCTAAACTTCTGGAACTAAATCAGGAGTCAAGGATGTGTCAGCTGAGTGTGCTGGTTCTCACCTATTCCCAGCATCCTAGAGGCTTAGGCAGGAGGGTTGTGAGTTTGAGGCTAGCCTGGAACACATAAGGAGATCTTATGTCTTCAAAAACTGTCAATGAAAACTGAGGCAGTGAGAAAACAACACATCCCTAAAGCACGGCGAGCATAAATATGAATGCAGGAGAGAAAGTCAAAGGTCTGTTTCCCAGAGAATGATTGCCCGGCTACCATTTTTCTACTGGTAGGAATATTACACAGCTTTGAACAATTATGGTAATAAGGAGCTTCACCACAAGGAAAAAATTACGATGAATGGTTAAGAAAAAAACAAGTTATGACACAAATAGTATTTACATTGTGCTTAGAGTATTGTAAGACGTGTGGTCACAGGCGCGTGCTAGAACAAAGCGTACAAAAGCGATAATAATTGTCGGACAATTTGGACAGTCAGACTAAGGGGTTTCTAATGCGACTGTCACGTTGCTTCATCAATACAAATGAAAAAGCAAACATCCCAACAGTCAGTTGATGGCTTCCCCCCTCGACGATAATATAGCAGCGTCTATTTAAGGGATTTCTCTTTCAAAACCCTACTTAGCACCACGACAAAGCACGTCTAAACTTCTAGTTCATTTCGAATGAGCCCCCTTGTAATAGGTTTATTCCCATTCACGACGTGTGTAATTTGTGCACTTTAGGTGATTGATTATACAGGAATTCAGGGGCTTTTAATAATTTCCTGACGGGTTTTTGAAGCAGACAATACGCTTTTCCTATTTCCTAAACAATCTGGATCACGGAAAATATCCAAAACAGCTCTGCCCGGGCCGTCCTTTCTTCCCTTAATTTCTCATGCGTTTTTGTTGTCCTCTCCGTACTCCTGCGAGGAGGGATTCTGCTTTTGAAGCTGCCCGTCCTTGCAGACAAGAAATTATAGTCATCTTACCCTAATGTGCCGCTGGGTAAGAAAAGGACTTATTATCCTCCAAGAATCCACACACAAAGGCTTCCTCCCAGCAGGCAGACTCCATCTCTGTGGGGCAGGTAAACATCAAAGCTGACCCACAGGCTTGGGAGCGCTGGGAAATGGGTGTTTATGTGACCACCAACACCAGCAAGTGTGCCGATTCCTGTGTGGTTGGGGTCTAACCTTCAGGTTGTCGTTCAGCCATAGCATTTCATACCTAGGGGAAACTGAGGCCCAGCAAGAGGCCATGGCTTTCTCAAGACCACCTTGCCATCCTCACCGAGCTAACACATCTTTATTCAAAACTGGGGCCAAGCCAGCTCAGCACACCTGTAGTCCCAGCAGTCAGGACGCTGAGGCAGGAGGATCCCAAATTTAAGGACATCCTGTCTATATTACCAAGACTATTCCACACCCCCGAAAACAAATAAATATAGGGCCGAGTCTTCTGGCAAGGGATTTTGCTTTACTTGGTTAGTTTACTTATAATGCACAGAGGCCAGAAGACGACGTGGCAGACATGAAGAGGAGTGGTAAACGCTGATAGAGTTGTCTAATTGTTTTAGGTTGTTCTTCTTAAGGAAAAAAAATAATAAAACCCAAACAAACAAACCCAAAATCCTACTTAGTTATATATCTAACCCTTATTACAAAAGAAAATGAAATTTAAAACAAGCCAATCCAATCCGCCACCGGACTCAGTCATTTCACACTTAAAACAATCTGACCACAAAAGATGGAATCGGCAAGTTGAAAAGCAGAGCTATCATTTAAACTCAGACCAAGATTGTTCTTAAGTCACATCGATTGCCCTCCTCCAGAGTCAACACAGAAGCCACAGGGGAGAGGCCACGGTGGCACAGACCTGTAATCTCAGGACGGGAGAAGCTGAGGCAACAAGGTTGCCTGGGCTACCTAGCAAGGCCCTGTATCAATAAGCAAAAACAATTAAAAAAAAAATGAGCGGAAACAGATTCATGTGCTATGCAGATGAGGCATGAGCCCTGAGTGGTGGCTGGACACTGTGCCTTGGAGCACTGGTGGTTTTTGTTTCAGGAACAGTTTCTATTTAGAAATGGAGTATTTGGGTAAGCCACTGAAGACATGAAGAGAGAGACAGAGGAAGACAAACCCTGATGAACAGTGATACTGACCTTGGAAGAGGAAGAAGAAGGAAGCTCCCAGCTCGACCCTCCCAATGGAGGCTAGGCTGCAGCAGCCAGCTCCCCAGCACTGTGCAGGCACAGCAGGGGTGGGGGGTGACGCTACTTCCTAGTAATGGGCCCAAGGGAGAAGTGTTCCAACCCACCAACGATTCTGTACCAGCAATACAGTTGTCGGTATACAATGCCCACCCTATCACTGGGCTCCCACTGTGTCCTAGTTTTCTGTTGCTGTGATAGCATATCCCAAGAAAAGTAAAGGGAAAAAAGAGCTTACAGCCTGTTATCTCAGGAACTCAAGGCAGGAACTTGAAGCAGCTAGTCACATCCACGGTCAAAAGCAGAGAAAGAATGAATGCATCCATGCTTACTCATCTTCAGCCCCCTTCTGCATTTATACACCCAGGACCCAAACCTAGAGAATGCTACCACCCATAATGGACAGAGAGTCACACATCCATCACTAAAACCACAGCACTCCCCCATGGACATGCCCACAGGCCAAGCTGATCTAGACAGTCTCTCATGGAGACTCACTTCCCAGGTGATTCTAGGCTGGGTCAAGTTGATCATCAACACTAACAGTCACACACTGCATCAGCCACTTGTGCATCACTGTCACCCAAACACTTGACAGACGCAGCTGGTGTGAGATCAGGGTTGCTGAGGGTTTCTGTTCATCATGGTGAGGATGGGATAGCAGAACTGACCTGTTTGTGGCAGCCAGAACTTGTGGCAGCTGTTCACATGGACCAGGAATGAGAGAAATTGGGACTGGAACTACAGTGAATACGTAACCATCATATAACCTGGAGACCTACATCTACCAGCCTCATCTCCTAAACATTTCACAAAATAGTGCCATTGGGTGAGAAACAAGTGTTCAAAATGTGAGTTCATGGTGGACATTTTTAGATCCAAACCCCAACACCTACCAGGCTCTCTACTGGAGGTGCATTGTGCCGTCTGTATTCTTCACAGTCACCCGAGAGCATGAGCATAGCCAATCCAATGTCCTGACACAAACACTCAGTCTCACAGGATCCTGGTCTCTCTGAGAAACCTGCTTATGGCTGTGTCTCCAAGCTGTTCCTGTGGTCACACTCAATACTTTTTGTTGCAGCTCCTCTGTGGCTGGTCCTAAGTGTGAAGCCAAGTTCTGGAGAGAGTCTAACCTCCACTGGACCTTCTGCAAGGGTAATTAACACATTAGACTTCAATGGTTGTGGTGAGGTTGGAATGTTTCAGGTCCACAGCCTAATTGAAATTTATCTTCAGCATTCCTTAATAAGCATTCCTTGCCTACCTCCATGTCTGGCCTACTATCCTGTGACTAACATATAAAACCTTTTAGAACATAGTAATTTTTAACCCCCCAGAGCTGAAGACCAAACCAAGACCAAACCTTGTGCTTGCTAGGTAAATGTTCTACCACTAAGCTAAATCCCCAACCTCTGCAATGTATTGACTTAAGAGACCAACTGAAAGACTAAGAACGTCATCAGACAGCATCTGAGGCCTACAGCAGAGACTTCCCACTGCACTGTAACCACCTACCTGACATTTCCACCCATGGATTTAAATGACTTCTTGCTTTTTGGCTCTCCTTGGATTAACATTCCAAAGTGCACAGCCCCTGAGGCAGCTTACCAGCCTCTAATCCAATCTTGCTGGGGAATTCCAAATGTTAAACTTGAAAATTTCGAGGAGAAAGACTGAATTCACTGCTGTGGGATGTTCTGTATGGCAAATGTGTTGCTAATTAGTCAATAAATAAAACACTGATTGGCCATTGGCTAGGCAGGAAGTGTAGGCGGGACAAGGAGGAGAATAAAACTGGGAAGTAGAAGGCTGAGTCAGAGAGACACTGCCAGCCGCCACGATGAGAAACAGCATGTGAAGATGCCGGTAAGCCACGAGCCATGTGGCAAGGTATAGATTAATAGAAATGGATTAATTTAAGCTGTAAGAACAGTTAGCAAGAAGCCTGCCACGGCCATACAGTTTGAAACCAATATAAGTCTCTGTGTTTACTTGGTTGGGTCTGAGCGGCTGTGGGACTGGCGGGTGACAGAGATTTGTCCTGACTGTGGGCCAGGCAGGAAAACTCAAGCTACAATTCACAATTGTCCAATTAAAGCAAGCTTTATTGAATACTGGCCAGGATAATAGACACTAGCTGGGTCCATACCCAGAATTAACAGAGAAATGGCACTGAATTAGGTCAAGTGCCTATAAAGGCCAAAAACCCACAAGGCTAAGTAAGGTATTTCCTGCCTTCATCCAATCAGGAGCAAACATATATCCTGACGTACTTCCTGTCTATGTATCTCCCTCCTATGTGTGATCAGCACATTCTGTGCAGTTGGGGTAATCTACCTTGTTTATTGAAGTGAACACCCATGACTTGTTATCTTGTAAGAACAACAGCCCCCAGCATTCCAGGAAGTTATCTGTCCCTGGGTTAGTGGGGCTTACCGGTTAACTTTATCACTTAGACTACAAAATACCATCAGGCGGTTACCGCACTGGAACATGGAATTTGGAGTCAACTGAATCTATGTTCTACAGCCCCGGTTGCTTACATTTGGCTCCAGAATGAAGGTCATGTTAACAAAAACAGGTTTTTCAAGTGTGTCTCACCCTGCACAGTAGCTTCTCAAGCTCTGGCCTGATACCCACAGCCAGCCAGGCCAGCGCTCAGCGGCAGCAGAAGTGTTGGTTTTCAGCGGGGCCCACTCCATCTCTCTCTGCACGGAGTCTATTAAGCATGGCCTCTCAGCTAGCACGGTACCTGAAGGTTAAACTCCTCAGAGGTAGCTGTTTATTTTGAGATAGCCGCTGGGTAGGCTATTATCACACGCTGAAGCGCTTCCTTAAGGCGAAGGTCACTGCAGCGCCTCTCCACACAATACCACTGGAAGCACTGCTGTGGTGAGGGGAGAAAGGAACCTTTTATGGAGTGGAGGAGGAATTTGCTAAAAGAGGGAGTGTAAACACCCTAGAAAGCATTTTCGTTGAAAGCAGTGGACAGGCGCATTCCCCAGTCGGTGGGAATAGATTACATCAAGCTCCTTTTTTCTGGGGGTTTTGAATGACAATGAAACACCTACGGGGCACAACAGATGGGCCTTGAATATGGGACCCCACAGCCCAAGGTGACCCTTGCTGTATAGCGCTCCCCCCATGTCGTTATTTCACTGAGTACCTTAGTCAGGGGAAGGACTTTGTGTGCGCACACGAGTGGTGCTGGAGTGGAGCTGGAAGCAGGCCGTGGGGCCTCTCGTGGTCTGGACAGTGGAGGTTTGATGACAGGCACAAGGACACAAACGATTTTTGTCCCTTCCCAATGGTGTTGAGTCTCTCTCTCTCTCTCTCTCTCTCTCTCTCTCTCTCTCTGTGCACATGGATAAGTGTTGTGGAGACAGAAGTTGACATCAGGTGCCTCTACCTTTGTATCCCTGGGATTACAAGCATGCACCACCATACGCACTTTAGGAACAAACAAAACAACAACAATAACAACAACGACAACCGGCATCTGGGGCTCAAACTCAGGTCCTCCCACCTACAAGGCAAACATCCCCCAGTCCCACCGAATCTGGTCTTGACAAAAAGGACTGTTTTGAACAGGATCATGCTAGAGGAGCCATCATCCAAGTGTTGAGGCATGCCCATATCCTGTGGAAGTCCGTTTTCTCTGGAGCCCAGTGGCTGGTCCCAGCTGAGGTTCTCTATTCGCACAAGCCCACACTCAGCCAAAGTAACTGGCTCAAAGCAGGTATAACTGTGTGGTCGTCAAAGGGCATGTCCTGTGCCTAGGCACAATCCCTTGGACATCCTTTCTGGCTAAATACAGACATAGGGCTGAGTTGTGGCCAGATGTGAGCAGCTGTGCCTGCCCAGCGCTCCTATGAATGCTCTCCACACCGCCTGGATCAATAGAGACAGCACTCTAGGTCAGAAGAGGCTAGTGACCTCACAGCAGCTGCTTGGCCAGGAGTTCATGCACTGAGCTGAGGTGTTGTTAAAGGATATGATACTCCCAGCAAAACAGTGTTCAACTTCATCAGATTGCCAACATCTGCTGGCAAGGCTCCATCAGTCCCGCTAACTGACTATTGACAGTCCCTTACGGGGGAGGTGGAGAGTGTCAGTGGACCCTTGCCTGTGATTCCTGCCACTCTGCCCAGCCAGCTGTATGCAGTTCTACCCTTCGAGTCTCAGGAGCTGCTAGAGCACATAGGCTGGGAGGTTAACTGAAGGAGCTCCATCTATGCAGCCAAGGGGGAGCCCTCATCCATGCTGGGTACAGAGCTACTGCTTTGGGGTCACCCACGCTTCGGCCTAGAACCCCTCATCCATGCTTTGGAATTAAGCCTAGTAAACTTATTGGTTCCCCCGTGATGAGCTATGGTGGCACTGTAGTTTAGTTTGTTGTTAGAACCTTATGAGGAGAGGGGTACATAGCTGTGAATGAGAAATGAACCACAGGAGACTCCGGATGCCTCTTCTGACCATTCCACTAGATGCCTAGGCCTCTGACACTGCTCTATTGGTGAAATTATTAAGGCCACTCCACATAGTTAAAAGGGAGGTTTATTTAGTGGTGTAACTTACAAATGAAGGGATAGGTAGGTCGCAGGGTCTGGGAAAGACGCAGTGCAGTCTGGCGGTGTTCTCTGGAGAACTCTGCTCGGTCTACCTCCAGTGTCCAGGGTCCAGGAACCAAAAAGAGCCGGCGCATCCGGATCGGGTCTTCAGGGTCCTCTCTTGGCCCCACCTCGTAAGCGTGGCAGTTATCGAAGCCTCAATGGGGGTTGGAACTTCTAGATCAAGGTTGGAATGGCTACCCACTACACTGCTCTGCCCACATCCTTAGTATCTGCATCCTTCTGGCTGTTGGCAGGCACCTGGCTTAACATCCCACCTTGTTCTGACCTCTAGGACTAGCATGCAGCCTTCACCTGTCCAATCAACACCATCTTGGTCCTCCTCTGTCTTGAAATCATGCCTTATCCCTCTCCTGGTCCCACTCACCCTTTGGCTATCTACATGTCCTGGCTCAATTCTGCGTCTTGTAGCATACACTCTCCAAATGCCCCATCCCAAGTGCCATGTCTACTCCAAAATGCCACCATTTTGTAATCAGGGATAAAATTATTACCTTCCCTGGGCCAGTGGCTCAGTCAGTCAAGGACTTACCTCACAAGCATGAGGACCAGAGTTTGATTCTCCACATTAAAAAAAAAAAAATAGCCAGATGTGGTGGCACACACCTTTATTCCTAGCACTAGAGAGTTAGGAGACAGGAGGACCCCCAGGGCTCTCTGGCCAACCAGCCCAGCTTACTAGTGAGCTGAAGACTAATGATCCAACCCAAAATATAAACAACAAACAAACAAAACGTGGGGGTGCTGGAGAGAGGCCTCAGCAGTCAAGAGCTTGTGCTACTCTTGCAGAGGACCAGAGGTTTAGTTCCAAGCACCCACACTGGGTGGCCCACAGCTACCTAAACTTTAGCATCAAGAGATCCAGTACCCCTGGTCTCCTGGGGCACCTGCTTTCACATGCACATTATCACATACATATACATAATTAAAGACAAGTCTTTGTGTGTGTGTGTGTGTGTGTGTGTGTGTGTGTGTGTGTTTTTGAGGCAAGTTCTCACTATGTAGTCTCAGCTGGCTTGGAACTCACTATGTAAACCAGGCTGGCCTCGAACCCATAGAGATCCACTTGCCTTTGCCTCCCAGTTCTGGGATTAAAGGCGTGGGCCACGATGCCTCACTAGATAAATCCTTCTCTTTAAAAGGGGGGGGGGGAGTGGACAGTACCTGAGGATGACATCCAAGATTTACCTTGGCCCCTGGCCTCAACACACACACATTACACACACACACACACACACACACACACACACACACACACACACACCCTACAGATGGTAGGGACAGGGACTGTACAGGTCCACATGGCAGATGCTTTGGGGCTCTTTCTCAGCTCTCTAGCCCACCCTCACTCTTGGGAGTACCCTTTTTTGTAAAATTGTCTCATTTCTATTTCTTTTTTTTTTTTGGTTTTTCGAGACAGGGTTTCTCTGTGTAGCTTTGCGCCTTTTCCTGGAACTCACTTGGTAGCCCAGGCTGGCCTTGAACTCACAGAGATCCGCCTGGCTCTGCCTCCCGAGTGCTGGGATTAAAGGCGTGCGCCACCACCGCCCGGCTCTATTTCTAACCACATGTCCCACAGGTATGATCATTTGCCCTGGGCCAACAAGATCCTGGGACTGGGTGGCTTCTGAACTCAGATCCTCGGCTCTGCTCTCCTCAGCACGCTTTGCCTCACATTCTGGGCTTTCTCGCTTTCTCTGCCCTCTGTAGCTAACTTAAAAGCCGTGAACTTTTCTCCATTTCCTCTTTTCTTGGGGACTGCTAGGATTTTCAGCTGTTCCAAACTGCTGTTGTTCTTCAACTCCAAAACAACTCTAAAAAATTCTCCTCAAGCTTTCAAGTCCCTTTTCAAAAGTCTTTTATTAATGAGAACAAGAACCTAAACAGGGACACACACACACACACACACACACACACACACACACACACACACACTACACTACACTCTCTTTATATGAGAAGAGGAAAGTAGACATTAATGTCATACCAAGTTAATTAGATAGTACAAAGGCATCCTGTCTCAAATCTCACCCAACAGTAACAAGGATCTGAAATCTCTGTGTTTGTGTATGCATCCATGTGTGTAATGCCTGTGGAGGCCAGTAGAGGGCATCAGATCACACGGAGCTACAGTTTCAGATGATTGTGAGCTGCCATGCGGATGCAGGCTATCGAACCCAGGTCTTCTGGAAGAGAAGCCAGTGCTCTTAACCACTGAGCCATCTCCATTTTGTCTTTTTGTTTAGTTTGGTTTCGTTTTTTACATTTATTTATTTACTGTTGAGGAAAGGATACTGAATAGAGGTCAGAGGACAGCCTATAGAAATTGGTTCTCTCCATGTGAATCCCGGGGATTGAACTAAGGACAAGCAGGCCTGGTTACAAGTGCCTTAACTTGTTGAGCCTGCTGGCTGGCCCAGAATTTTTAGAATTGTAGATTTTACTTGAAGCATCTACAGAGGTCAGTGAGCCAGTAAGCACCCATGGTATGGGGAGACAGACCACAATGGGGTAGAAGATATTAGAACATATGTGATATGAAAGGCAGGGGCAATAATGGGAGTTAAAGTTTCAGGCAGAGATGAGGATCTGTGAGTTCGAGGCCAGCCTGATCTACAGAGAGAGTTCCAGGACAGCCAGGGCTACACAGAGAAACCATGTCTCAAAAAAACAAAACAAACGAAAAGATGAAAAAGAAAAGAAGAACTGAAGATTTTAGATATATCCTTTATGGAAACCCATTCCTTTATGAGCTAATTTTAAAATATACTTTAAATAAATAAACTACAATTTTTAAAGGCATTTGAACAGAGGCATCTTGCATGGATGGACAAGACTGCTCCCAGAAGACACAGCATAAATAACTCAGGCTACTGCCACTGCTCCTAGTTTCACACCATAACTGGACAGCCGGACCCCACTGCTGAAGACACCACACACTTCGGTTGCAGGACAGAAATAACCCGGCACTAACCTGGAAGCTACCTCCCTGTTGGCTAGCTAATGCAGACGGCTGGGGAAGAAAAGACATGCATGGTCTTATCCAGTTCTGTAGCCTGCAGGCTATGATTCCATTCCAACCTGCCAGGAAAGATGTGCCTACTGATGCAATAGTGTCGTAATGGCTGTGGGTGCAACCAATGCAATACGATTGGATTTGGGGTCTGCTCCAGAGAAGGGAATTGAGAAGGGAATTAATGCCTGGTATGAAAAACCTCATCAAAAGCCCATGGCTGGGGGCATCATAGACCCTGGGGGGGGGTAGGACCTACTATTTTGCTAATGATTTAAATATTACATTTACATGAGCAGATTAGTGTTGTTCTCCACCTTGGTCTGAGAAAACTTCCTTTTGTAGTGGTAGTAGTAATGCAGAGACACATAAATGGTTGAAGTGTTAAGACTAAAGGACTGTTGAATACTCATCTCTAAGTGGAACATTTATATTAACTCTTCCCCACTCCAAGGCTCAGGGAACATACAGAGTGACCTCCATATGAGTGGCTGCTACCACTTCAGCCCAGCCCAGCAGTAGCTGGCCGACCCACCGTGTGAGGGGGAAGTGCAGCTGAGGCCTGCTAACCTGCATTCAAGCGAGAATAACAATTCTTAAAACCCATGGTTTGGGCTAAGAACTTGAGTTCAGATCCCCAGCACTTGAGTAAAAAGCCAGGCATGGCATCATACATTTGTAACCTCAGTGCTGAAGGGACAGAGACAAACAGATCCTGGAGCTCATCTGCCTGCAGACTAGCCTAATCAGCGGAGCTCCAGGTTCTGTGAGAGACCCCATCTAAGAGAGAAAAAAAAGTGAAGAGTGGTTGAGCAAGACATCGATCTCTGGCCTTTGAATATACTCACACTTGTGCATATATCCCTGCATGCACACCTGTGTTCACATATGCATACACCCACACTAGCAAGTGCTCATACCACACATACATACAACCTTGACTTTGAGATGGCTTGTTTGCACCAATTGCTTACCAATCTGTCTCCCTCAGAGTGGCCATTGCACCCTCAAGCACAAAGCCCCTTTACTCCTGAGAGAGATCCTAGCATCCTTTCCCTTGCCACCTAACGGCCCTGCTTCTCTACACAAGCATTCTGCTCCAAACATCCCCACACTTCAGACTGGTTGCTGGCAGGGTACCGTCTCCCCAAGCATTGCATTATCAGAATGTTCTCCCGGGGAGGGGAGAAAGCGGGAAGGCAAAGGCCTCTGAGGGAAGCCTTTGTCGGTGACAATGCCTTCAGAGAAGGCGTTCATATCCCCAGATCAAGCACTTAGCATGCATCCCGGTTGGGAACAGAGGTGTCCCTGAAGTTGCCCACTTCAGTTTTCTCACTGTCAAAAGAGGAAACATCCAAAGTGCTTTGTGCGTGTGTTGAGCAGAGCATGGCTCGCTGTGCGCTTTATCCTCATTACCCAGAGCTCTCTCTGGATCACAGGGAGACCTTGACTCGTGCACTGCTGCCTCCTGCTCTGGGCTCCTCCACCCACACGGTGTGGGCATTGTCCCCAGTGTGATTGACAGAAGCTTAGGAGTTACAAAGGGCCCTTCTCGAGGTAAATCAACATGCGTTCTGCTTCCATTCAAGGCTTCGAGCTCTTCGCTAGCCTCTGATGGAGCCGATGGATCGTCTTTGCTTAGGAGGTCAGCAAAGGCTCAAAGGAAATTATTTTCTATGGGGACCTCCACTCATCTCAGTAAACGGTGTAGGACACCCCAGGAAGAGAGTGGTGATGGCTGAGCTGTGTGTGCTTTGATACGTGGAGTCTTGAGTGGCAGGTGTGAGGGGTATACAATGTAATTGATTTTATTTTTTGAATTTTACCTGGTTTGTGTGTATGGGGTGTGTGTGTGTGTGTGTGTGTGTGTGTGTGTGTGTGTGTGTGTGTTCATGCATACCCACTAAAGCCATAGCCCACATGTTGAAGTCGGAGGACAACTTGTAGGAGTAGGTTTTCTCCTGCTACATGAGTCCCAGGGGAATGGCATTAGGTCACTGGGCTTGGCAGCAAGTACTTTCATACACACACACACACAGTGTGTGATTACTGACAAGTACATTGATGTGTCCATCATTTCATTGTGTATATTAAGAGTACCTAAAAATCTACTTTTAGCAAATTTCCAGTACGCAGAACCTGGTTACTAACTACAGTCCTTATGGTGCGTACAAAGACAGCTCCCTCTTTCCTAACTGCAACATCATATTCTTTGATGCACATGCTCCTGTTTTCCTCATCTGGGGTGGTGGTTTGGATGAGAACGGCACCCGTAGATTCATATGTTTGAACACTCGATCCCCAGTTGGTGGGACTGTTTGGGGAAGGTTTAGGAGGTGTGGCCTTGTTGGAGGAAAGTATGTCATTAGGGACAGGCTTTGGGATTTCAAGACCCTGACACCATTCCCAGGGTCTCTCTCTCTCTCTGCCTCTTGTTTGTGGATTATAATGTGAGCTTCAGCTGCTGCTCCAATGCATAGCTGCCTGCCTGCTGCCACGCTCCCCGCCATGATGGTGATTGTCTTAATCACTGTTCTATTGCTGGGAAAAGACACCATGACCAACATAACTCTTACAAAACCTTTAATTGAGGGCTGGCTTCCAGTTTCAGAGGTTTAATCCATTATCATCAAGGCAAGGAGCATGGTGGTGGCAGGCAGGCATGGTGCTGGGTCTTGATATGCAAGCAGGAGGGAGAGAGAGAGAGAGAGAGAGAGAGAGAGAGAGAGAGAGAGAGAGAGAGAGAGAGAGAGAGAGAGAGAGAATGGTGATATTTTATTTGTGCTGAAATGTGATTTTATTTGTATGTTAATAAATAAAGTTGCCTGGGGGTCAGAGCTAATAGCAAGCCATAGCAGTCTGGCAGTGGTAGCACATGCCCTTAATCCGATCACATGGCAGGCAAAGTCTGTGTGTTCAAGGACATAGCCAGTTTGGAGACACACACCTTTAATCTCAATACAAACCATAGAGACCTGGAGGTCTGTATAGACAGGCAGTGACGAGGAAGTCATGTGGTTGGGTTTACAACCAATGAGAAGGCACAACAGAAAGTCAATAAAAAGACAGACACACAGGAAGTAGGTCTCTTTCTCAGGGGAAGGACAGCAGTGGCAGTGGCAGTGGCAGCGTGGGATAAGAAGGCAGTTTTAGTCTCAGCTCTTAGCTACTGCTCTGACCTCTTGGGCTTTTAACTCTGCATTTGGCTCTGTGTTTCTTATTTAATAAGACCATTACATCTACAGGAGGGAGAGAGAGAGAGAGACTGGGCCTGGCATGAGGTTTTGAAAACTCAAAGCCCATACCCAGTGACACACTTCCTCTTACAAGGCCACACCTACTCCAACAAAGCTACACCTCCTAATCCTTCTCAAACAGTGCTGCTCCCTAGTGAGTAAGCATTCAAATATATGAGCCCATGGGGGCCCTGTCTTATTCAAACCACCACAGCGATGGACTCTTTTCCCTCTGAAACTGCAAGCCCTACATAAACTCTTACTTCTAGAAGTTGCCTTACCCCTGGTGTTTTATCACAGCAACAGAAAAGTAGCTGAGACGTTTGGTAACCATCATTTTATTCTCTGAGTTCAGTTTTTGAAAAATGTGTGTGTGTGTGTGTGTGTGTGTGTGTGTGTGTGTGTGTGTGTGTGTATGTATACATGCAGGCATGTGGATTCCGAAAATAAACTCAGGTTAGTCTTGTATTTGATCTACAAATTCCTTTACCCACTGGGCCATCTCGTCAGTCCCCTTCCACTTTTTTTTTAAAATTGGTTCCATATATAAGTGAGTCCAAGCATAATTTTTTTTTTTGCGTCTGGTTATTTTGCTTAGCATACTATCCTTCAACTTCATCCATATTGCTAAAAATGGTGAGCTTGCTTCTTTTTGAAAGCCAAATAGTAATCCTCTGTGCTGTGACTTAAATGTGTCCTCGGGTACAATCAGTGGGATGGTAGTCCAGTGATTATGCCATGACCCCTCCTGCCTCTATGACTGGGGTTGGATGTCCTTATAATAAAGGGGCTTGGCAGAGAGAACCTCTCCTCTCTTGCCTGTCTGCCTGTTATCATGTGAGGACTCAACAGTTTGGGACTATGTATTAATTACTTTTCTATTGCTATGACAAAATACCATGACCAAGGCAACTTACAAAAGGAATCATTTAATTAGGCTTCTGGTTGCAGAGCATGAAGAGTCCATCATGGTGGGGCAGTGCAGCAGCCAGCAGCAAGCATATGGCTGGAGCAGTAACTGAGAGCTCACATCCTGATCCACAAACAGTGAGCAGAGAGCACACCAGAAATGGTATGAGTCTTTTGAAACCTCCAAGCCTGCCCTCAGCGACACACCACCTCCAGCAAGGCCACACCTCCCAATCCTTCCCAAACAGTTCTACCCATTGGGGACCAAGCATTCAAACATTATCCTGTGGGGGCCATTCTTATTCAATCCACCACATTCCATTCCCTGTCCCCATAGGCTTGTGGCCATATCATGTTGCAAAATGCATTCCGTCTAACTTCAAAAGTCCCCTTAATCTTTCACAGTCTCCATACCGTTTCAAAGTCCAAAGTCTCTTCTCTACTCAAAGCAATCTCTTTAACTGTAACCCCTGTAAAAGCAGAGGTCAAATTACATACTCCCTAAATGCAATGGTTCAGAATATACCATCCAAAGGGAGGAAAGGAGGCAAAGGAGGAAATACTGGACCAGAGCAAGACTTCCAGAAAGCCAACAGTGCAAATTCTAAATCCTGTAGCTCCCGGTCTCTTGCCAAAGGGCTCAGATGGTTCCACCCTTCCAGCTTTGCTAATGGCAACACACTCCTCTCCCTGAGACTGCTTCCTTCCCTGTGTGCTGCTCTCCCTGGCAGATATCTCATACCTCAGGCATCTCCAACATCTTGAAGTCTCCAAGGCAATCCAGGCTCATCGCCACAGCCTCACACAATTGCCTCTCAGAGATTCCATGCAGGGGCTCCCCTGACACACACCTCCCTCAGACAATGCTTCTACAACCCTTTTCCCTGTGCCTTCTTCATGACTCTAAAGTCATAATGGACAACTCTGCTAAGTTTGCCTGCCTGCTCGGGATGGAGCCTGGCCCCTCTGAGCCACATTTCAATGATTGTTATTTTTTAGGAGCAGAAAATTCCTTAGGCCATTTTCTTCCACAAGTTGGAAGCTTAGCTGGTTGGGGTCTTGCCCTGAGACCACTGCTCCCTTATTCCATTTCAGAACAGGCCCCTCTTTAATTTCCTTGTCTTTTTCGGCACAAGCCTTGACTCCGACATTGAATTTCTGGTGCTCTTCTTCTCAAGCTGTACATTTTGTATTTCTTTTGCCACATCTGTCCTTTTTCACTGTAGATCTGCATAAGAGGGACCACTCATAACCACATGAAACAGTCAGGATTAGGCTGCCTTGGCATCGCCTCCGTTATTAGCCTCAGGCAAATTCTTAGGACGAAGGCAGAAAGCAGCTACATTTTTGCCAAAAATATCGTAGGAATGGTCTCTAGCCCCGTTGCTAATATTGTTTCCCTTTGAAACCTCTTGAGCTGGGCCTCCCTGGTCCACATGGCTCTCAGCAGTACTGTCTTCCAAGCTCCTAATCGGAGAGTCTGCTAAGCTCTGCCTACAGCATTCAACTGCTTTTCTAGTCTGACATCCCAAAGTCTTCCACATCATCTAAAGAACCACACACTCTGTCCAGAAATAGGCCACCCCGGGTACCAACTTCTGTTTTAGTGACTGCTCTATTGCTGTGACAGAACACCATGACCAAAGTAGCTTATAGAAGACACATTTAATTCAGCATACGATTTCAGGGGGTCAGAGTCCATGATGGCAGAGCAAAGGCATGGAGGCAGGAACAGCTGAGAGCTCACATCTTGATCCACAAACGGGAGCCAGAGAGACTCTCAGCGCGGGGATGGCTGAGCCCTGTGATCATTTCCTGAGGAACTCCCCACATGGTCAGCTCCAGCAGGTCCCCCATCATGAGCGTTCTTGCTCCTTTTTCCCCTCAACCCATGACTGATGCCGCTCCTCCACAGGACACTTTTCCTGCTTCCTCTGTAGGCTATCTACAGCTCCAGGGTGTTAGGCTGCCACACTGGGCATTTTATACGCATGGGCTCATCCGACCCTCACTGTAGCCCCTGAAGGGAGGATTCTGCCAGGTCCCTATTTGCACACAGGGAAATAGACTCAGTGGAGTAGGACAATGTGACCAAAGCCGCAGTAAAGAAGTGAGGTGCATGGAGTCGCCCGGGGCTTATGCGGCTCCCAGGCTTAGCCGTGGGCAAATGCAATTTCTTCCATCAGAGAGGCAGCAGCTGACTAAGCTACAGAAGTTCAGGTTCTTCATACGGTGAGTGTCAGCCACAGCCAGGAGACTTACCTGTACCTACTCCTTCCTGTGCTGGGGCTGTTGGAAGGTCTCTCCCCAAGGGTCACCATACCCATCACCTTGCATGGGACTTAGCTCCATCAGTCTCCTGTCAAGAGGGATGCATCCTGGGTTATGAAGGGCAGAGCAAGGAAGATCACCTGTAGCCACAGTCCCCCAACCCCAGGTTTAAAAAAAAAATGCAGAATGCTCATGTCCAGCCTTCTGACATTGCAAAATGACACTGTCATCTACATGGTCCCTGCCTGATAACCATGAAATCACATTACCAAAAAAAAAACAAAAAACAAAAGTAGCCTGGCAGGGGTGGCACACACTGTTATCCCAGCCCTTGGGGGGCAGAGGCAGGCGGACCTCTGCGTTCGAGGACAGCCAGGACTACAGAGTGAATTCCAGGATAGCCGGGTCTACACAGAGAAACCTTGTCTCGGAAAAACAACAACAACAACAAAACCCAAACAAACAAATAAATAAATAAGGTCAAAATAACCTTGCAATGTTTAAGAAATTTACAAGTTTGAACCGCTCAACAAGTTTGGTTGAACCGCACTCACAGCCATGCCTGGTTAGGTACAGCCACTTGTGCCCCATGGGCTACAGGCTGGACACACCTGAAGACATTCCAGTTTCCAACCTGACTCCGTTGATGAGGAAGGACACACCACAGTCACCACAGTGACTACCTTGGCTCTAGTTCCCCCCAGGTTGAAAGCTTCCTCGTCCCCCCTTTAGCCTGACCTATTGGGGCCCTGAGAACCCAGAAGTACAATCTGAAGACTTGGCTAGGGTGGTTTGCTCTGAGCAAAGGCCTGCCATGGATGGGACTGCATTGACAATGGAGCTCTCTGGGACTGGGAAGGGCAGAAAGCATGGCGGGAAGTACCCAGGGCTGGCCCGCCTTGGGGTTCCTGCAAGGGAGGGAGAGCCCTTTTGGGCAGGACTGGGGATGGGGTGGGCCTCAGACAGAGGCTCATCAGCCTTTGGAGCCGGTGACCATGAGTCTCTGGAAGAGAAGTGTTGCTTCCAGGCTCCCAGATCACATGGGTACCAAGACAATTTGCCATGTAAACAACTGGGAGGAGTAAAGGATGAATGATGGGTTCTGTGTGGAACTTGCTGGGGACCGGATTGGCAGTCTACACGGTGACTTGGACAGGAGCAGTGGAGGAGTGGTGGCATGTGCGTGTTTAAAGGTAGCCGCCAGTTGAGAGACACATTTGGAAATCACTCACAGGTTTCTCAGTGAGATGGCCCATGCATAGCCAGAAAGAGGCCCTGGGGAGAGGTACCTCGGAGGATGCTGGCAAAGACTGGGGAAGGGACGGATGATCACACAGGACAAGGGACAAGAGAATCCTGTAGAGACGGCTTCTTTATTGCCAGAGGAGGGAAGGGACGGAAATATTAACGGTGCTCTAGAGCCCAGAGAAGCAAAACAAGAATGGTAGTGCATGTGGAGAATCCCGGACCTTCCATGGGGACCTTCCATGCTGTGGGATGGTCTGTATGTCAAATGTGTTGCTGATTGGTCAATAAATAAATCACTGATTGGCCATTGGCTAGGCAGGAAGTGTAGGCGGGACTAACAGAGAGGAAAATTGAGAGAACAGGAAGCTGGTGGGGAGACACTGCCAGCCGCCATCAGGACAAGGAAGATGTAAAGTACCGGTAAGCCACAAGCCATGTGGCAAGGTATAGATTAATAGAAATGGATTAATTTAAGCTGTAAGAACAGTTAGCAAGAAGCCTGCCACGGCCATACAGTTTGTAACCAACATAAGTCTCTGTGTTTATTTGATTTGGGTTTAAGCGGCTTGGGACTGGCGGGTGAGAGAGATTTGTCCTGACTGTGGGCCAGGCAGGAAAACTCTAGCAACAGAAGGACACCGTGATGACTCTGCCCTCTCTTTGGCCAACTTCCCAAGACACAGCCCCTGTGCGCATCCTCACCCTACTCCACATTCCCACCGTTCTCTTGACACTCTTGCTTTGCCCAAGGAACCCAGAACTAGAGACCTATTGCATTCTGTAGTCTCCTGCATCACTGAAGGCTGGGTATTCTCTTGGCCCCTCAATAGAAACCGCTCTTGTTGAGGGCGGGAGTTCTATGACATGTTTTCAGGACCTGTGTCACACTCACACAGGAGCAAGGGGCCCCAATTCCGGAAGTGTCAGTAAGAGGGCAGGGAGCATGGACTCACTCACGTGCTTAGGAGCCAGAGGCAGCACCCAGGAAGCCTCCACCTTGACCACGACAGCAACTTTCAGGCCCAAGTGTCTTCTTCTCACACCCTGGAGCATGCGTCACAAGGCGGCCCTCACAGTTCAAGGAAAAAGAAACTTGCACGTTTTTAAGAATGAGAAACTAAAGGCAATTAAAAATGGAGGGGTGGGACATCAAATGTCATTAGACATGAGAGGAAGCGTTTCTCATGCTGACAAAAGAGAAATGACAGAGCGTGTTCCCGTTATGTTTCCAGAGGGACGGTCGGCGTATGGCGGTGGAGGAGGCGTCATCAAGATACCAAGGACTGTAGGAACTGCGTAGCTGGGACAGGGGGTGCCCGTCCTTTGGGGGCAGGAAGAGTCACCGAGGAACACTTTAGTCAACCTACTTAATTTTGAAAGAAAAGGGAAATTATTTGCGATTTCAATGGTAGCTCTGGCACAGGCCTGTACCACCAACGAGGCAAAGAAAATTGGTTGCCATGGCAACTTCAGGTTGCATCATTAAGAATTTTTAAAATGTTGAGAGTTGGGAGGCAGGGCTTAAAGACTGAAGGAGGGGGGTAAAGTGGGGGGGAGTCGAGGAGCAGAGAAATAAACCAGGGACAAATGACAAAAGAAGAGACTGAGGCATGGAAGAGACGGCCCAGTGGGTAAGAGAGCTTGCTGTGGAAGCAAGAGGACCTGGGTTCAAGTTCTCAGCTTCCATGTAAAAGCCATGTAAGCCCTGAGTTGAACAGAGACATGTGGGTCCCGGGAGCTTGCTGACCAGACAGGCTGCCTCAGACTCAGCAATCGATCCCGTCTGTGACAGAGGAAGGCTCCTGATGTCCTCTGACCTCCACACGGAAGCTCACAGTCGCTCACACCCCCACACATACGTGTGCCACACACACCACAGACACATACCTGAAGAGGAAAGAGAAAAGGAAATAATTCAGGGGAGTGGGGCTTCCTTCCCATCCATGTCTCCTGAGAGGCTCGGGAACAGCGGGCAGCTCACCCCCACATAGGCTCCTCCTTACCTCATGTGCTAATTTGAGCACATTTCCCCTGTTTTCTGTAAAATAATAATAAAAACAAACCTGGGAAGACGAAGAGGGTCACGAGGAGCAAACTTGACTTGTTTTGTTTTTGGAGGTTTGGTCCGAAGTTCACCCAACGGACAAGAAATTAGAAAATCAAACTCTGTGATCAGCAATCAACTTCTTAAACTTCTCCTGTGGGTCTTCATGTGTAGGAATGATCATAAGGAGCTGTTAGAGATGGTGGCAAGTGTGTACCCCAAGAAAGCACCAAGAACCATGAGGAAGGAGTTAACTCTCACTTCAGCATTGTGTGTGTACATGTGTGTATGTGTACATGTGCAGGTATGTGTGCTTTTGAATGTGCATGTGTGTATGTGTGTGCATGTGTGTGTAAATGTGTGTATATGCATGTATGTATATATGTGTGCATGTGTGTGTAAATGGGTGTAAATGCATGTATATGTGTATATGTGTGTGCCTGTGTGTATATATGTATGTGCATGTGTGTAAATGTGTATATGTATATGTGTGTGCATATGTATATGCATATGTGTGTATGTGTATATATGTATGTGCATGTGTATATGTGTGCATGTATGTACATGTGTATATATGTGTGCGTGTGTCTAAATATGTGTATATATGTGTACGTGTGTGTGCATAGGTGTTTATGTGCGTATACATGTGTGTGCATGTGTGTGTGCATATGTGTATATACCTATGTGTGTTCACATGTGTGTATATAAGTGTGTGCATGTGTGTGTGTTCATGCCTTCATACAGGTGGAGTGGGAAACTCAGTTAACTAGCAAGGTCATCGTGCTTACCTGGACAAGATCTGGAAAAACTCCACTTTCGACTTTGAAACATGCTGCCAGCTACTTGTCTGCGTGAGCAGCTCCAGTCTGCTCGGCTTGTGCTGCCCCAGCAATTCCCACTGTCCCTCATGTGAGTCCCTGCACAAGCCCTCCCTCGTGCTTGTCACTGATCTTGACCTGAAAGATGGCTCCCCACACGTGGTCTTTTCCAGGAGTGAGAGGCTGCATTCTTCCCGTGGGAAGTCAGTGACGGTATCCATATGTCAACATGATAAGGAGCTTGAGGACCAAATACACGGTGCTATGCCTGTGGGCGGCATTGCTGGAGTTGCAGGAACCCAGGCTGGACATGGCTGCCGGGACCCATTCCCTGCTCTGCTTCCTTTGGAACAAGAAGCCGGAATCATCGCTGTCTCTGAGCAAACCCTGTATCTGTTCTCCAGGCCACTTCTTCCCAGGAAAGTGGGTTCAGTGCTACCTGCCGCTGTCCTCAGGAAGCCGGGAAGGGACCAAACCAGGCAGGGGCAGCAAGAAACCTGAGCCTCCCCTCATGCTTGGCATCCTCACTCCAGGCAGGCTGCCTCTGGTGGAGGAAGCAGAGAGCATTCACATAGATGTCCCTGTTGCAGATAACTGAGGTGTCTGAAGCCCTGGGTGTCCCCAGAGGGAGGGACTTGAGAAAAGGCTGTGCACCCCACAGCAGGACGTCTTCGGTCAGATACACAGAGGAGACATGTGATAACAAGGACAGAGACACAGCTGAGAGAGGGAGAGGGTCCCAGGGGTCCCAGGGGTCCCGAAGGTCTTGAATGCCAGAATGAGAAGCTGCAAGTTTGTCTCCCAGACACTCACACATTTCTGGGCTGGGGATTGAACAGGAAGCTATGCACCGGGACCATTAAGAAGGCAGTCGGGTATGTGGTATAGCCTAGAGATTCATACTTCCCCAAGAAACTCAAACTTGAAGATTTATCCTCCTGAGCCCAGGCAAATGAAGGCGTCTGTAGGAATGATTCCATCAGCTATAAAATGTATGGAATTATTATGGTTATTTATTACAACAATCGTGCTACCCCAAAGTAAGATTTAGACCTCTCTTTCAGATTCATTTCCGTGTTTCAATCACTTTAACAGCACCCCCACCCCAGGTTGTATTTTGACTTCCCTGGGCTGTAATCATAGCCCACATACAGGTAGGATATGATTACACACACAAGTTCTGCATTCTCCTTTCCACGGGTGTCGATTCTGGTGTGACACAGAACATCTTGGCTTTATAGTGGCACACAACAAAGGACGGGACTCCGTCCAAGCCAGAACATGGACTAGCAATGGAGCCAGTGGACACCCTCCACACAGCCTTGGCCCAGAGGAGGACTGACCATCTCCAGAAGGGACCAGTCATGGCATCCCACGGTTCCCCCATTATGATGAGGATGGGTAAGGTAAGATAAGATAAGATAAGGTAAGAAAAGGATGTCATAAGACCTGAGGAGGGGACATGGGACATTAAGGATGAGTCCACTGAAGTCAGGAGCCAACATCTCTTATAAATTGTAAAGAGATGTGACCACAACCATGTCTTTAAAGGTGAAATTAAAACTCCTGAAATTCAAAGTTATGTTTCCTTATGGCCAACCAAGTTCAGTTTCTGATGACAGCTGTGCCTGGCCATGAGATATCCCCCGAGGCTCCCCAGAAGGCGATGCTGTTTGGGGAGGTTGCAGAACCATCAAGGTGGGAGGCATGGCTGTGGGGCGGGCCTCTGAGGGTCAAGCTCTTTGTTTCCTGTGTGCGGCTGAGAGTCCACACCACAGGCCACACACAAGGACAGTGTCTTGGTTTATGCAGACTGCGCTATGGGGGCTTTATGATGAAACCATGATATCAGATCAGCAGCCCTGAGTTCCAGCTCAGCACCTACGTGGCCCTGAGCAATTAGAAGTCTTTCTGAGCCTCAGTTTTCCAATCTGTAAAAAAATGAAGCAATAGTGGTTTATACCTTGACCACAATGAAGAGGGGTTTTAAGCATTCTCATTTTAAAAAGAACAGGGTGGGCTCCTATCAGCCCACTGTCCATTGCTGTAACAAAGAGCCTAAGGCTGGGCACTTGATCATGAACAAAGTCCTATGTAGCTTAGTTTCTAAGGCAGATAATCCAACACTGAGAACTTCCATCAATTCCACCTCTGACGCGGCCCCCTGACTGTACCACATCACATGGGGAATGATGACACCATGATGAGGAAACACGTCAGAGGAAGAGATCACAAGGTACAATGGCGGAGGGGACCTGGAAGGGGCTGGCCCTGCTCTGACCGTGACCCTTTCTCAAGTACTAACCAGGGTCTCATGGGAATTTTTTTCCTTGGGTTTTCAAGACAGGGTTTCTCTTTGTAGCTCCTGCTGTCCTGGAACTCATTCTGTAGACCAGACTGGCCTTGAACTCAGAGATCTACCTACCTCTGTCTTCCAAGTGCTGGGATTAAAGGTGTATGCCACCCCACCTGGCTGTCTCCATAGGAATTAATCTCTTCCAAGAGCCCTTGGAGAATTCCTACTAGGTTGTGTATGTGTGTGTGTTGCGGGGGTGTATGTGTGCTCGAGCATGTATATGCACACACATGCATGCATATGTGAAGGCCAGAGGTGAATGTCAGATGTCTTACTTTATGGTTTCCTACCTTATTTTTTGAGACAGAGTCTCTCACTGAACCTGGAGCTTGCCAATTCAGTTAGATTGCGTGATGAGCAAGTCCCAGGTTTCCTCCTGTCCCTGTCTCCCAATACTGGGGTTACAGGAGCACACCACCACCTCTAGCTCCTTCATATGGGTGCTGGGGATCGATGGTAGGGACTTTACCAATGGAACCATCTCCTGGCCCCTGTATTTCACTTCCTAATGGTACAGCAGTTGCCACATCACCATGCTGGGGCCCAAGCTGCCCACACACAGGGACAAACCCTGGGGAAAAATCCTATCTGAAGGACAGAAGCCAACTTTAGGGGTTCAAAGCAAGAGCTGAACCTCGAGAAACTCCATGACCTCGCTGACCGAGTCTGCTCTCTGTCTGTAGAGACGCACCCCTCCCAGGGTTCACCCTACACCTCCTCTTCCAGGCAGGCGTGCATTACCCTCTCTTTTTGTTACTCGGAGTGTTCTTCCCAGAATGCTATGTGAGCCTGTGTGTGGCGTCTCCGATATTAATAGCACCAAGTGTCAGAAGCTATGACAGCGGTAAAAGTGGGCATGGACTCGGGGGGCCCCCTCTTTTCTGGGAGGCAACGCTCCCCCATGCAAAGAGAAAATAAACACAGCCCTGGTAGAGCACAAACGCCAATAACTGTGAGATTTTGATTAAATAATAGATATGTGTTCAGAAGCACTTCTGTATAGTATGTGATTAAGAAAGATAAGTAGACATTCCTGCAGGCCTAATGATAATAATTACCGCCACGCATCAAGTGCAGAATATGACACCAGAAAGGCCATCATTAACCTTTCCCAGGGTTATTTTTTGGGGTGTATTTTTGACACTGTGGACACGGGTATTCAGAAACTAAATAAAACCAGAACTGAAGCAATTACCCTCAGAGAGTGCCCTGATTGTGCCCGGGATCAAGACAGGGGGTGAGAAGGGGAAATAGAGGGAAAGAGAGACAGAGGGTGGTGGGTACAGAAAGTCTTTCATATAAAACAGATGCATGCTTAATATGGAACATCTGGCCGGTCGTATAAAGATTTCTATTAACATTTCCGCAACTGTCAGTAACTCAGGAAACTGACAGAACTTCCTTGTTTAAATTTTTGCTATAAATAACAACCTTAGATCCAGCTTTTTTTCCCCCTTCCTGCCTGCTCACAATTTCTGGTCCCTGACATCTGATACCTAGCTACTCAGCACTTCCAGACCTGCCTGGGAGTGCTCAGGGCTGTGTCACTCTGTAGTCTCACCTCCCTGCGGTCTCCCCAACAGGACTGGCTTCAAGAGTGCTCAGATTCCTCTACTGTATGCCAAGTACATCAGTCAGCCTCTGCTGCATAACAAAACACCCCCAGATGCAGTGGCTTTGCCGAACAAACATTTACTCTGCCTATGATTCCATGAGAGTGGTCTGGGGTGGGTTCCCCTGCCCGCTTCTTTCACTCTGGCCTGGGTCAGCATGGTTGGCTGGGACTTGGCTGGTCTAGGAGGATCTCCCAGGATGGCTCCTCTTTGCTTCATATTCTCTTTATACACTCATGGCCAAGCCAGGGTTCAAACAGAGCAGTGGTTCTCAACCTTCCTAATGCTGCGACCTTTAATACAGTTCCCCATGTTGTAGTGCCCCCCCAACCATACAATTGTTTTATTACTATTTCATAACTATAATTTTTGCTGCTGTTATGAATCATAATGTAAATATCTGATATGAAAGGTGTCTGATATGCGACTCCTGTGGGGGCCGAGACCCACATGTTGAGAACTGCTAAAATAGAGCACAGCACTGATGCAGGGCCGGATTGCGCCAAGGCTAAGAACTAGCACACAGTCACTTCCCTGGATTCTATCGGCCAAAGCAGTTATCAGCCAAATTCACGGGAGCGAGAAACAGATCTGATTCCTTGAAGCAAACAGCAGTGTTTGTTTCACAAGCGTAGAAACTGAAGATCGACTGTGGCCAGATCTCACCCCAGGGCTCCCTTAGGGGAGGTGCTGTCTTCACAGCTGTAAAGGGACCATCAGAGGCCAAGGGGTTCAGCCAGGGACAAATGGCTGCCTGGAGCATCTCACCAACTCTGTTTTTGCTTTACAGATTTATCTTATTTTTAAGTGTGTGTGTGTGTGTGTGTGTGTGTGTGTGTGTGTGTGTGTGCACGTGCGCACTTTATTGTGCACATGTGAGTGTAATGCCCACAGAGTCCAGAAAATGGTGTTGGATCATGTCTTAAGGTTTCCAGTGCTGTGAAGAGACACCGTGACCACGGCAACTCTTATAAAGGAAAACATTTACAGTTCAGACTTCAGTCCATCGTCATCATGATGGAAAGCATGGTGGCATACAGGCAGACATGGTGCTGGAGAGGTCACTGAGAGTTCTACATCCAGATCTGAAGACCGCAGGACGAGAAAGTGAGATACTTGGCCTGGCTTGAGTGTCTGAGCTCTCAAAGCTCATCCCTAGAGACAGACTTCCAACAAGGCCACACCTCCTAATAATGCCATTCCATTCCCTTCAGGCCTTTGGGGGCCATTTTCACTCGAGCACTGCGGACCACCTGGGCTGGACTTACAGGTCATTATGAGCCACCCAACTGCAGTGTGGGGACCTCAACTCAGGTCCTCTGGAAGAGAAGGGAGTAAGTACTCTTAACTGCTGAGCCATCTTACCAGTTTGTTTGTTTTGTTTTGTTTTGTTTTTTTTGAGGCAGGTTATCACGTAGCTCAGGTTGGCTGCAAATTCATTATGTAGCTGAGGATAGCCTTGGATTTCTGATTATCCCGCTCACACCTCCCGACGGCCAGTCTGACAAGCAGCTGCTACCCACCGGTTTCTAAGGCGATGATGGGGACTGGACCCAGGGCTTTAGGCTAGCTGGCAAGCACTTTCCCAACTCATCTCCATCCCCAGCCCTGCATATGTATTTGTGATTTGACCTGCACGATAACCTTGTGACAAACAGCATACCTGATTCTGGCCATTTTGCAGACAAGGAAACTGAGGTGAGCGGATGTCTGCCGACTGGCTCAGACCTGCTAGTGCGAATGCTACAAGGACAGATGTCAAGGATGACGGGAGAGGGAGAAGAGTGGGAAGTATGAGCCTCCAGACTCGGTGCTGGGCCCACATCTGGGCAGGGAGCTAGGAAAGGAAGCAGGCAGGGTGTGCCTCGGACCACAGGGCTACTCTGAGTGAGCAGTCAGCAGCAGCCTTCTGGGCAGCCCACAGTATCTATCGACACAGGTGACAGACACAGAGCTCTGAGGCTAAGTAAGGCACCTGGGAGGTCAACTGGCATGTGCCACATCATGAAATTAGAAGGGGGATGGGCTCAGGACTCAGGTCCCCAGAGGCTCCCAGGAAGTGAAGAACACAGGGGACTCTGGAGAGGAGGGAGCAGACAGGACAGCCCAGTGGGGCTGAGGAAGACCCCAGGCTGGCAGAAGGAAAGGACAGAAAGGACCTACTGTGTCTAAGACCTACTGTGTGTACTTGCCTTTCATTCATCTGGAAAAAAAAAAAAATCAACTGCAGCCGGAACACTCTGGAAAGTTCCTGCAGTTGCTGGATCGGCACTCACAACAGGTAGAAAGAGGCCAGACCCACAAGCGTTTGGGAACGCTAGGCCCAGTGCCTCCTAGTTGGAGGAGGAGTTAGGAGACAAACCGGAGAAGGCTGTGGGGCCCAGGGTGTCTGCCTCCCAGGGTGACATTTCCTGGTAGCTGCAAAGAGCCTCCCCCTGGTGTCTCCCATCATGCCTCTCACGTGGTGCCCTGGCGTTAGAGATGCTATTAACAGGTCTTGGTATCTCAGGGACAGGAAGCAAGTGTCACAGAGCCTGAGTCACTGTGGAGCCAGAGACAATTAGACAGCGGGTGCTGTTAGGGATCTTCTGTGTGACACTCGCCACCTGCAGTCTATACAGATGAGGACACTGAGGCCCAAGGGGGAATGGGACCCTCTAGACAGGGGTTCTCTTTTCTTTTTTTTTTCTTAATGTTTATTTATTTTATTTCATTTGCATTGGTGTTTTGCCTGCATGTATGTCTGTATGAGGGTGCCGAATCCCTTGGAACAGACAGTGGTGAGCTGCCATGTGGGTGCTGGGAATTGAACCTAGTCCTTTGGAAGAACAGTCAGGGCTCTCAACCACTGAGCCATCTCTCCAGCCCCCCAGGTTTTCTCTCTCTCTCTCCCCCTTTCTTTTCTTCTTCTTTTTTTTTTTTAGACAGAGTCTCCTGTAACTCAGCTGACCTAGAACATCCGATGTCCCTGCTTCTGCCTCTTGAGCTGGGATTACATGTGGGTGCCATTATGCAGTGCTGGGGATCAAACCCAGGGATTCCTGCATGCTAGACAAGCAGCCTAGCAACTCAGCCACAGTCCATGCCCCTGATCTGAGACTCCCAGCTATGCATCTTGACATCTGAGACCAGATAAGTCTTTAGGGCTGGAGAACCTCGGGGTATGCATCAAGTCTCCTGGCCCTGCCCATTAGATGCCAGGAACATCCCTAACACCACAATCACAGATGTCTGCAGACATTGCCCGAGTGCTCCAGGAATTGGACATTGGGTTCACAGCCGAGGTGACCCTAACACAGCATCACCAGAGACATTTCGGGTGACAAAAGAGGCAGTGTGTCCTCCCCTCCCCCCAGCCCCATGATGTGTCCCTCTTGTTCCCCTGAAGGTGACTGAATAGTGTAGTGTGACAAAGACTTCCACTGACAGAAAGTCCCCGAAGCTCCCAATGTTGTGCGTCCACACTGTTAAATTCATGATTGTGTCGTGCGGGCTCAGGATGCAGCCCAGGAACACTAGACTGTTGAGGTATTGTACTGAATGGACCTTTCCTGACTCTTCCTACGTGATTGGCAAACACTGCAGGGGACTCGAGGGACTAAGCCAGGCTCCTAGCTCATCATCTGCCTTTTGAAATGCCTGTGCAGCTTGGGAAGGAGGGGGCCCCTTAGTACCCACAAGAAATACCCCAGAAAAGGTTCAGGGTCTGCCTGAAGTCCAAAGTTCTCATCTCAGACTCCTATCTGTGGAATTTCCAGAGAGCCATTTTCAAGTGTGCCCTGTGTGGCTGTACGCGTAGCTCACTGTACAGGGCAGTAACTGGAACCTGGAGACACTAGGTGGGAGACAGCCCATTGCCTTTTGAGTTGCCCACTCTACTCTCCAAGGACCCTGTCCTGAAGAATTTAAGATCCCTTTCTTTCCCAACTGCTATTTATTTTCCTGTCCCTCTCTTGAAGAAAAAGAAAAGTGGTTTTTGTTTTCTCTGTGAATGTCTAGAGGAGAGGATGGGGAGAAATGAAAGGCGCAGTTGAGCCCAGAGGGATTTGCAGGATCGGTATCAGAGGGACCAGATGAAGATGGATGTGCCAGGATGCCCAGATGAGGAGGGTACAGGAAGTAGGATTTGGAACTGGAGGTAGTTCCCCGTAATGAACTGGCCTGGTCTCCAGGGCTGTCAAGAGAAATGTTTACCCCAGAAATCACCCTGTGCTAGGCACAACTGGGGAGTCATGAGGCACACTGTAGGAATCCATCAAGCTGCATGAAGTAACTCTGAAGTAGGAAGTGCAGGATCCTGGAGGTTGAGCACAGCCCAGCTTCAAAAGGCTGTTTCCATGGTGGACTGCATGTTCCTGCTACATGGGAACTCTGGCCTCGCTCTAGGCAGAAGATACCAGAAAGCCTAAAGTTGGGCAGGGCTGTCTCCTTGAATAGATAGACAGCTGGGGACTGAGGTAATATAGATTTGGGTCAAGGTTTAAGAAAAATGTTCCTGTCTGGGACATCTTCTCTGATCCGGACCTATTTTCATAAACTCCTTTTAAGGTCACGGTGGGAAACCAGGGATTCAGCCTCACTGCATTCCCCTGGGCACTCTCCACAGCACATTTAAAATGGAGTCACTGAGAAAGGCAGCTTGGGACACTCCAGCAGGGTCAGTTGATGCTCTCCTATACTGTACTGTCTGTGATGGCTGGCTATCCCTCAGGAGTAACCACAGTGACAATGCCTGGAACAAGGCTGGAACCCATCACAGTCACAAGCTATGACTTCCTGAGCCACCTCTTCACCACAGATGGGTCGGATGAAGAAACTGAGGCTAAGTGGGATAGAACAGTCCTCAGCGGCCACGAGACAGGGGCTGCTGTGGTTTGAGTCTAACCTGTCCCCCACTGGCTCCTCTTTATTCTCCTTTTGACAGGGTTTCATGTATCCTAGGCTGACCTCCAACTCACCATGGAGCTGAGAATGACCTTGAACTCCTGATCTTCCTGCCCCAGCTCCCAAAAGCTGGGGTCACAGATATGTATCCCTACTCTCCGGTTGCATGATGCTGAGCTCCAGGGCTTTGTGCATGCTAAGCAACACTCTATCACTGAGCTGCAGCCCTGGCCCCAGGCTCAGATTTTGAATGCCTTATCTCCAGCCAGGGCTACTATTTTGAAGGCTGTGGGAACTTTCAGAGATGGAGGCTTGGCTAATGTCTTAGGGTTTCTATTGCCATGAGGAGATACCATGACAAAAGCAACTCTTTTGTTGTTATTGTTGTTGTTTTGTTTTTCAAGACAGAGTTTTCCTGTGTAACAGTCCCAACTGTCCTGGAACTCACTCTGTAGACCAGGCTGGCCTCGAACTCACAGAGATCTGCTTGCCTCTGCCTCTCAACTGCTAGGATTAAAGGCATGCGCTACCACTGTCCAGCTGGACGGTAACTCTTATAAAGGAAAAACATTTAATTGGGGTGGCTTCCATTTTCAGAGGTTTAGTCCATTATCGTCATGTGCAACATGGTGGCACGCAGGCAGATATGGTGCTGTAGAAGGAGCTGAGTGTCCTATACCTTGACTAGCAAGCAACAGGAAGTCATCTCAGACACTGGGCATGGCTTGAGCATCTACAAGACCTCAAGTCTGCCCCCACAGTGACACACTTCCTCCAACAAGACCACACCCACTCTAACAAAGCCATACCTCCTAATAGTGCTACTACTCCCTTTGGGGGCCATTTTCTTTCAAACCACCACAGCTGACCAAAGTAGGTCACCAGGGGTGGGCCTTTGAAGATGGTATCAGGTCTGTTTTCAGCTGTGGTCCCTGCCTCCTGTCTGTTGCCATGCGAACAAACCATCACCACCCGTTCCCACCACCATGTCCCAAGACCTCCACTGCTTTCTCTGCGGTGATGGGCAGTGACTCACAGAAACAGTGAAAACAGATCTTCCCTCTCTGGTGCTGTCTGCTGTGGTAGACACGTGCACATAGACCAGAGTGGTTTGAAGGATACAGACAGAAAGGACCACACAGCATCATCCTTCTTTCTGGGAGCCACAGTGGAGGAAGGCAGTGCCAGCCTCTTCATTTTGCACAAGAATTTCAGGAGAGAATCAGATTGGTGGAACTCTTTTGTAACTAGTCCTTGTTTAGGGGAGGGGTGGTATTTTCATTGACTGGTCCTTCCGGCATACACACACACACACACACACACACACACACACACACATACACACACAAGTTGGCACCCAGAATGAAGCCACTGCTCATGAACATGAGGAGGACCAGACCCAGGAAGCGAAAGAAGCTTCCAGAAAGCACTCCATTCTTTAATAGCTACTGGGGACCAGCATCCTAGTGAGCAGAAATGGGGTTGCTCTGCCTGCTGACTTCCATGCTCTGTCTTTACATCCCCTGAGAAGCCTCTGCGAGGAAGGTCAGCCGGCACCATGGCTGTGCACACTGGGTATGACTTGGACCATTCTTGCTCAGTCTGCAAATTCAAAAAGCGAAACTGGATCTGTAAATGTAGGAGCAGGACTGGCAAGGGTCCACGACACCCAGGGCAGGGTCAAGCCCAAAGGTTGATGACAATTGGCAGCCAGGGACAGTGGCAGTGCCCTCTCAACTGCTTTAACACCCCGAGACAAGCCCAGGGCCTGGCTCCATTGTGGCAGGTGGAAAGAGCTAGCCTGTCTTGTGGCATGCTCCCAACCACTGCTCTGCTACAGAGAGAAATTTACAAAGGGCTGCTTCCAGCCCTGCTGACTCTGGGTGCTCTCCCAGACTCCTGCTGTCTTCCACCCCAACCCCCAAGCCCCTGCTCTTTCTCCCCTCTCACTTCCCGGATCACTCTTCCTCCACTGACCCCAGAGAAATGAAACCTCCCCTGTGGGCTCCTCTGCCCTAACGGCTGCCCACACCATGCTGGACTCAGCCTTGGCTTCCTACCCTCCCAGCGGCCTGTGTACTCCCAGTGCCCAGTGGGATCTCCAGCTGGAGGTTGGTGCTGAGGGGACCAACTGATGGGGTAATACACTAATGAATGAGTTGATGGATAAAACAGATCGCCGAAATCCCATGGGGAGTAATGGCAGGTCCAGCTCCAGCCAATCTTCCTTATCTAGAAATGAATTCTTTCATTCCCCTACTCCTTAGACACAGTTACATTGTCTATGCTCATTTCCCTGAGCCCTTCCTCCTTCAGACCTGCTCCTCCTCCAGCTGTGGCTCCATTAGTTCAACCACTTTACAAACAGGAGCCAAACTTTACAAACAGCTGCTCCATGCCTTGCTTTGTACTAAATTATCACCTGTGTGCCCTGGCCAGCAGGGGGTGCCTCTGTGCTCTGAGCTGAAGGAGGGGACCTGGGACCTTCAGACCTACACTGGGCTCCCAAAACCAAGGTGGGCAACTATAGGATAAAAGGGTAGATTATTGAATCTATTTTTAAAGAGCAACAACTTGTTTAAAATGTTTTACACTGCCATAGATTTTAGTTTATTACAAATACAAAGATTCGTATGTATATGTCTACTCTTGTTTAAGGTATTATGTTTGTACAGCTCATTTGAAATTATAATATGTAATTAAGAAACACAGATTAATAATTTGTCATCTATGATAATCAAACTTATAGTCATGTTAGTTAAGTTTTCTAAGTATACATAGATATATTTCAACTAGGTAGGTAATCTTCAAACACTCCAAAAACCTACAGAATATGGCATTTAAAATGTTTTAAAAACTTAAGACTTTTCTGGACAATTAATACATCTGCTCCTGGCAGCACCAATTACTTCAAGGATGATGACAGGCATTGAAGAAACTCATTATGGAGTTTGCTTTCCTTGTGGCGAAAGTTAGCCACTGGGCAAAAAAGTGCCCTTGTATCAACTGATTGACAGTATGTTGTATAAACTGGACATGCAGGACCCATAGGAAGGTGACCACTGAATTTTGCAAGACGAGATGGTTCTTCAGATTTCTGCTTCACAGAGGAGACTGCCAGACATTATGCAGGACACAGAGAAAAATGACTGAGAGACTCTAGGCCTGTGGGCTGAAGATGGATGCCCCAACGTTACAGAGGAACTTTAGGTGACTGTCCAGGCAGCCAGTTGTCTCTGTCCTTTTAGATTTTTGGAAGTTGCTTACAATCAATGCACTTCCTGTTTACTTAGGTAATATTATATTCTTCTGGAGTCTTTGATGTAGTTGAAGACTAGATAGTTATAGTTATAATTTTCCTTGGTTGTGACAAAAGATAAATTAGATATGAAACTTTAGACTTACAGAAATAAGATAGATGACAGAGTATTGCCAAATACAAATAGACTAGATATTATAACTGTAATTCTTGCTTGATAGCTGTTCTATTATATGTAATTTTACTATGTTAAAGTTAAAACCTTCCTTGTTGATTAGACAGAAAAGGGGGAAGTGCTGTGGATGTCTTTCTGTACACTGCAAATATGTGTTGCTATGATTGGTTAATAAAGAAGCTGCTTTGGTCTATGGCGAGTCAGGTTTTAGCCAGGCGGGAAATCTGAGAGAGAGACAGGAAGAAGAAAGACAGAGGTGGAGGAGACGCCATACTGCCATCCAGGGAGTAGCATGTAATGACACACTGGTAAAGCCACAGAACATATGGCAACATACAGATTAATAGAAATGGGTTAAGTTATAAGAGCTAGGTAGCAAGAAGCCTGACCCATAGGCCATACAGTTTGTAAATAATATAAGCCTCTGTGTGTTTACTTGGGGCCAAGCAGCTGCGAGATGTGGGTCGGAGAGATTCGTCCTGACCACAGGGCCAGGTAGGACTGGAGAAACTTCCAACTACAGGTGACCACGGGTCTGCCAGGCAACTGATGCCAGAAAGAACACTGGAGCCTTGCAGGCCCAACCAAGTGCAGCCTTCCATTTTTGTGGTAGTTGCTCCCAAGCTTCAGGCATTTGTCAACCAAGCAGTGGTGGCCAACAGGAACTAGCTTTTAGAGCATTTTTATGTGACAGAGAAAGGCACACACACACTTCCCCTACCCTTCACTCAACAAAGATCTGCTAGTGGCAACTCATTCTTGGAGTGAGGAGAGGGAGGGCTGGGGGTGTCTTGTGTATATTCAACAAACTGTTTCTTCCCCTCTGTCTCTGTCAAAATAAATGTCAATTATATGGTGCCTTGTATGCGTCTATCTCTATGTGTGTTTCTATAGCAAGAACAGGGGAGAGGGTTTCTTGTCTTAACTTTGAGATGCAGAGGTCCAGGGTGGAACTGACTTCCCCCCTCCATCTTGTTCCTTCAATTTCAGGATGGTTTGTTTCTTCCAAAAGAATCTCCACTGTTACCGGCCCACAGAGCTTCTCCAGAACTCAGTTTCCTGTGAAATAAGGGGTTAGTGCACACTCGGAAGTCCCTCAGAAGACTAATGTACCAGTTTACTATCAATGAAATTAAAAAAAAAAAAAACCAAAAAACTGCCTACATGACTACACTCTGTCACTTTTCCCACAGGCGTGGTGCACACAAATCAAATCAAAACAGAAATCATCACGCCCTGTTATGGATCTCAGACACAGTTTCTTTTAATAAAATATGCAAATACCTTGCAGTAAATTGATTTTCCAGTTTCCTTCTCTTATCTCCATATTTATTATTCATGACTCCTCCACCCCACCCCCACCCCACCCCTGCTGAAGCACAGAGGTGGGGGGTGGGGTGGGTCTAGAAGGCAGTGAGTTTCCCTGCTTCCCTACAGTTAGTATTGGCACAGTGTTACGCTTCTGGGAATAAAAGCTATCTGTGAAAATTACTTCCTGTCTCCGCTGAGGTGAAGGACAGAAGGCAAGAACGTTTTCACTAGTTTTACCCCATGCATCGACTATCTGGGACACCACCACATGTCCTGGCTAAGGAAAAGGATGACCATTTAAGCTCGGGTTTCTTGAACTTCACCCGTCTGTAATCCTTCTTTTAATGCAAGAAATTTTTACATGACCCTGTGTATATAAGCATATAAAGCTGGGTGGTGGTGGCTCACGCCTTTAATCCCAGCACTCGGGAGGCAGAGGCAGGTGGATCTCTGTGAGTTAGAGGCCAGCCTGGGATACAGAGTGAGTTCCAGGAAAGGCGCAAAGCTACACAGCGAAACCCTGTCTCGAAAAAAAAGCAAAAAAATAAATAAACAAATATAAGCATATAAAATAGGTATTCAAATAAAAAATTTCCTGGTAATAAACCGTCAATAAATTTATTTTAAACAAGTCTTTGACATACATATAACGTTACCTCTGGTAAAGATTCAAGCAAATTTGTGTACTGTTACTTTTTACATAAAGAAGTCATCTTGGAGCCAGTGAGATGGGTGAGCTGGTAAAGGTGCCTGCTCTCAAGCCTGGTGACTTCTATTCAATCCTGGGACCCACAGGGTGGAAGGAAAGACCTGACTGTGGATGCATCTACCCTGCTGTGGTTGTTGCTGCTGCCGCCATTCTTGACCAACTGGGAACCCAGCTTCCGCAGACTTCTAATGTGCAAGACCAGCAGCTCTAGGAACCCTCGAGGCTGCCAGTGCCAGACTGGGGCCACTGAGGAATCCAGCCTTATGGACTCAACAGCCACTGGTTCTTGGCCTCTCTGATATGAAGACAGTCATTGTTGGACTACCTATCATTGCTGGACTGCCATAAAATGGAAGACAATCTAATACTGCATACACACACACACACACACACACACACACACATTAGTTCTGTTCCTCTAGAGAGCCCTCACTAATATACAAAACAGACTGTAACACAAGGACGTTGGTGCCAGGGGCTCACTCTGGGGTCACCTCCACGAAGCCCAGGAGAGGGAGTGAGGGGGAATCGGACAAGCAAAGAAGAAACCCAGAAATACATGTGCTGTGGAGTGGGGCGCCAGGCTGATCATGCTGGGACCCCTGACAAACCTCAGGCTTTGTGGCCAGACCCTGGCATTCTCTGTGGTGGGGGAAGAAGGGAGATAGAATGCTGACCCACCATTGGCTGGGAGATTTCCAAGATTATGGGGGCAGCCCTAAGACAGAGAAGAAGAGAGTCACAGGGGCTTGAGGTAAAAAGCTGCCGATGACTGGGAACAGTGGCTCGGTCACAATGACCCAGGCAACTGAGAAAGACAGGGTCGGTCCATGTGCAACAGCTGATGCCTAGAGACGGGCAGTTCCTTCCTGGATCAAATGCAGAGAACCAGGGCGTTAGCCAGAAGGCCAGAGGGCCAGAGGCAGAGGACCTGCGTTGGGGAATGCGTTCCGTGTAATCATCCCAGGTGTCTTGAGTGGAGCAGGCCAATAAACTGCCAGCAGCAAAGAATGAATGGATCTTGAGAGTAGGCTTTGAGTCACATCACCTGCAGGGACAAATGGAAGCCAGGGACGAACTCCAGAAACGACTCTCTTTCCTGGAATGCTCACTGTGGAAGCCCCAAAGTGCTGGAACCCCAAGAGGCTGAGCTTCTTAGTTGGTGGGAAGGGAACAGAAGTTGCTGCAGAACTCTGTGTTGTGGCCATCAGTGGTTATGAGTAATCCACAGTGCAGGTGGCTAGCTGTGCCACCCCACCCCCACCCCACCCTCACCCCACCCCGGGCCCTCCAAAGCTCGAGTTTCCGCAGGCCCCACTCATGAAGCTGAGGTCTGTCTTCTCCCTGGAAGCACTCTGCTCCCGCCGCTGGATGGAGTATGAGTACACTCTAGTATCCTGGACCGGATGAAGGGCTTCTTCCAGAGTGTGAGTCCAGCCAGGTTATAACAATCTCCACATCCACTGTTTAAAAGTTGGAGTGACGACCTGTCTTCAGCCCTCAGTTGCAGAGATGAAATGCTTAGCCGGGTGGACGATCCTTCCTTTCCCAGTGAAGACCCGTGGGCCTCAGGAGACTGAGGAAGTCTGCAGTCTCCTTCTGGGGCTTGTCTGTAAAACTTCGGTTTCCACATTTCACCCCCGGGCTGTTGTTTCATTATTCAAGAGATGAATTTTTCAAAGAACTTTCAGGCCTTTCGGGAAGCAGGTGCCGAGGAACTTAAAAAGATAGGGCCCAAGACAGCACTTTGAGGAGGGCAACTCCATTTAAGATTAGGTTCCAAGGGGTGCACGATGGGAGCCCAGGATAACTCAGATTAAACTCAACTGGTGCTTCCCCTCCCGTGTGAGAGGAGATGGGAGGGAGGTACTGCCAGGACGGTGAGGCAGTTCCGTACTCTCGGGGCATCCTGGCTATCACTCTTACCTCTAAGCTCTTTGTTTCCATTCTGCTACCTCGTGACCTAAGATGGCTGTCAAGCCTGGCCACCTCGTCTGTCCGCAACCCAGGCTGTAGGAGGGAAGGAAGCCAGAAGGCCAAACAGTCTCCTTCCCCAGTAGCCTCTTAAAAAGACTCCACAGGTTTGGCCAACAACTTCTGCATGCAGCTCATTGGCCAGACTGTCACATGATTCCATCGAGCTGCGAAGGAGGCTGGGAAGTGTAGTCTTTTAGACGAGACCAGGTTGCCTCCCATGATGGAAAGATAAAAGGGAGAAGGGAGGAGTGAGCACTAGAGAGGCAGTTAACCATCTAGGACCCCATAGGCAATTCCCATAGGCTGAACGGGAGAGACAGAGTTCCTGGCGGCCTGGCTTACCGGCCTAATTCCGACCAGCAGCCTAGAAGGCTGGTGGGGGAGGCTGCAGAGCAGGTCCCTGAGGCCCATCCCCATGGGCCAGGAGAGGGTTCCAGGCCCAGAAAGTTCTAGTTGCCATCCAGCTCTCTGCTCTTTTCTGGCCAGACCTCAAATGTATCAACGGGTGCATCAAGGGATGCAGGAGGCTCTGGGCCTGCTTGTTAATGCACCGTGCAGGTGGGAGCATCAGAGCCGGCTTGGTTTGTGGTCACAGGTGGCGTCTGAGTCCCCGGCAAGCGGTGCAGGAATCAGGGGGGCGACAAAATGTTCCTAAGAGAGGGAAAATTACCCAGGAAATGTGTCCCAAGAAAAGTGGGCTTTAAAAAAGTTTGTCTCACACAAAGCATTGTCTTTAAGTTCTCCAGCAAGGCTAAAAGCCTGTCCCGCTCCTCCCCAGGATTTCTAGTGAATTAATAATACCACTGATGAATATTCAAAAGTAGGCAGCTATTGTGCCTCCAAGCACATAATTAATTATTCATTACACATTTTTACTCACTGAATTAAAAAACACAGGGTGCTGTGGGAAATGAAGTGTGCTTCGCGGCAGGGGCACGAAATTCCACACTGCCCCTTTAAGGACTATTATTCTCTATTTGCGGTTACCAAGCAACATAAATGCTGGGCAATTAGATCATGGGTTGTCCCTGAAGACTGATGGGATAATAAGCTGTAGTTAAGTATTAAGTTGACCCAGTGAAGGTCCCATCTGAATAAACCTGGCTAGGGCCACAGCTGGTGCCTTTTAAATGAAACTTTTACATTAAGACCATGCAAAAGGTGACTGTTGTGGGAGCATGCGCAAAACTGTGCTCTCTGTAAGCCCCTCCAAGGTTCGAGGTGCCTTCGCTCAGCACCTCTGCCTCTGTGCGGGCTTGAGTGGCCTGCTCTCCTGTGAGGCCAACAGGGCTGGGGCATTACCATCCAGCATGGCGCTCCGGAGTCACTGGAAAGCAGGTAAAAAGGATGCAGGTACAGGTAAGAATGTAGCTTCTAGCCCCAAAGAGCTGAAGTCAGAGAGATCAACCCTGCTGGAACCAGAACAGAGCCAGAAAAGCCAAACAGCCTTGTCAGGAACTGGAAGAGTGGAAAAACCTTCCTATCTCCCGGTTTACAAGGTCCCCTGGCTTCTAGACTCCAGCAGTGAAGTCTCCCTGTCCTGGGCTCCGGAACAAAAATCCAAGAAGCCCAGAACAGGAACTCCAGACCCTACATTCCCCCACCCTCAGGGACTGACCTAAGTGTGAGTTATGCCTCTGTCTTCAGAGTCTGAGCCATGTGACTTTTGAGTAACTATTAAGATCTGAGGGATGCCTTCATCCTCAGCCGCTGCTTGGTTGTAAAACAAAACTCTGACTAATGATTGCAGTTAGCCGTTTCTTTATGCACACCAGTGTTGGTAAGTCTCTGGATGTACAGGGAAGCTGTACACAGTAGTACACACCATGCACACAAAAGAGTGATTGGCCATGGAGGTGGGCGGATCCACCTAGAACGTGGTCCATTCACCTAGTTCTGTTTCTGTCCAATGCATAGGAACATGGAGAACCAGACAGAAACCAACATATTTACACTAGTGTAAGTCTCAAAGCCCTGTGAGGAGAGTGTCCCTTACTGAAAATGGGGAAACTGAGGCTCCAATAACTTGAACAACCTGGCTACCACCCACCACACAGCTAGACAGGAGCCAGGGGTCTACCTACAAGCTGCCCAGGCTCTGAGTCAGGCCTATACTCAACAGCTAAGGATGAAAGGGAGTTAGAACAGACAGTACCCGGGGACGAATGCAGGCCCCTGAGGCCCCAGTGGCCAGAGTGAATCCTGTTCCGTGGTTGCTGGGCAGTAGGGACAGTGGAGGGAGCCTTCCAGGGTGTAAGCAGCAGTTGCTCTAAGGACCAGTACCATCATACAGGTGCCCGTTCACCTGAGGGCAGCTGGCCTCACGAGATCCCCTGAGCTGGAAGGAAGTGGGGAAAGGGATGAGACCAGCAGACAGGGTGAGAGGCAGCAGGAGGAGGGAGCAGGCAATGGACTGCTTCAGAACCAGCCTTACCTCCAGCTCTGCAGGGAAGTTAGACTCACTGGCCAGCTGCAGACAATGGGAAAACCAAGCTAGTGGGATAGGAGAGATGGCTCGGCAGTTAAAGGT
Organism: Peromyscus californicus insignis; assembly: GCF_007827085.1. Taxonomy (NCBI): domain Eukaryota; kingdom Metazoa; phylum Chordata; class Mammalia; order Rodentia; family Cricetidae; genus Peromyscus; species Peromyscus californicus. Next base: position 54,936,076 of record NW_026294447.1, on the reverse strand, counting down.
GCTTACTCTTCTTCCAGATGACCCTTTTCCGTTCCCAGGACCCACCTCAGGAGGCGCACAACTGCTGGTAGCTCAGCTCCTGGGGGTCCTACACCCTCTTCTGGTCTCCAAGAACACCCACACACATGTGGCACACAGACACACGGGTATGCGTAAATGAAAAGAAAAAGACCCAGTTCACAAGAAGAGTCAGTTCTCAGGCCTGGCAAAGCCACTGACCCAGAGTCCTTGGACACACACCCCCATCTCCCTACTGGTCAAATCCAGGCTTGGAGCTAGAGGAGCTCCAGGAGAGCTTTAACAGTGATGCTGTGACTCCGTGTCTAACAAATGCAAACACCACCGAAGGAAAGGCAAAGCATCCGTGTGCCCCACCTTTATGGATTTTGTTGTTGATGATTGTTTGTTCATTTAACTCAAAATGTCCTAGGATAACAAGGGATAATGGTTTTATTGTAGTCATAGATCATTAATTTTGTAGACAAAAAGGTGGAAATCCAGATTGTTTCTGTCTGCAGACATTTTGCCATGCAGAGCCTGAAACAGTTCTCAATGGAGGATTTTAAAAAAATATACATCTAAAACTGTGACAGGAAGCAAAGGTGGACAGAAGAGAAGCAGCTGCAGAGTCTGTGGGTAAGGATTTCTGCGGGATGAGAACAGGCTGACCCAGGAGAAGCCTTGGAAAAGGCTGGAAGGATGTATTTCTCCACTGCACCAACTCTCCGCCTACTTCCTCATCATAGTTTATATTCCTCCTGTGTGTGTTTCTGAGAAGCAAGATTGCTCAGTTTGGGTTTTCATCTCTGGGGTTCCAGCAAAGTACTAAGATAGCAAGTGAACATTTGCTAAAGTCTTGATAAAGGAAAGGATGCATGGATGCTTGGGTGGATACATGCATAGATTCATGGAGGCATGAGATCATGGATGGATGCATACATGGATTGATAAGTAGATGTAAGATAGATGCATGGGTAAATGGATGCATGGTAGCATGGATGCATGCATGCAAGCATGGATTGGTGGGTAGATGCATGAATGAATACATATATGGATGTAGGCATGAATAAATTGTTAGGCAGATATAGGGTAGGTGAATGGATAGATGGGTGTGTATATGAATGGACCGGTGGGTGGATGTATGAATGAATAGATGCATACATTCATGAATAGATTGTTAGGCAGATATAGGGTAGGTGAATGGATAAATGGGTGCATGTATGAATGGACTGGTGGGTAGATGTATGAATGAATAGATGATACATGCATGAATAGATTGGTAGGTAGATGCAGGGTAGATGCATGAATGAATAGATGGATACATGGGGACAAGAATGCATGCATGAACGGGTTGTTGGGCAGATGGATTCATGAATGGATAGATGCATGAATGCATGCATGGAAGCATAGATGGATGGAGACACAAATGCGTGGGCAGGTGGAGCTCCCAGGGATACTTAGCCCAATTTTCTCTTGCTCTTTGCAAGGAGTGGGTATTTACAGGTTGAGGGGTCACTGGGAGGCTCTTGAGAAGTTTCTTCAGGTTTCCTGTGATAATTTTTAACTGTGAGCATTTAGAAGTTTTTGGAGGCAGACTCCCTGGGAAGGCAGAGGGAACGGCTGTGATAATGGGGACAGCATTCTCAGAACCAAGCATTACAGAGATCTGTAAGTCACCTAGGGTTTCACACCAAGTGGAGACCTGGTTCATCATAAAAAGCATGAAGCTTAGACAAGAGCAGAAGATGTATCCAGTAGTCTCACCTGGTGCTGTTCCCACATCAAATCTCATCTCCCAAACTGAGGCAATCAAGTAGAATTATGAATTCCTCACACTGAATCCCTCACACTATGAATCCCTCACACTGAATCCCTCACACTATGAACCCCTCACACTATGAACCCCTCACACTATGAACCCCTCACATTATGAATTCCTCACACTATGAACCCCTCACACTGAATCCCTCACACTATGAATCCCTCACACTATGAACCTCTCACACTATGAACCCCTCACACTATGAATCCCTCACACTATGAACCCCTCACATTATGAATTCCTCACATTATGAATTCCTCATACTGAACCCCTCACACTATGAATCCCTCACACTATGAATCCCTCACACTATGAATCACTCACACAATGAACCCTTCACACTGTAAACCTCTCACACTATGAACCCCTCACACTGAATTCCTCACACTGAATCCCTCACACTATAAATCCCTCACACTGTGAACCCCTCATACTATGAACCCCTCACACTATGAAACCTTCACACTATGAACCCCTCACACTATGAATCCCTCACACTATGAACTCTCACACTACGAATTCTCACACTATGAACCCTCACACTATGAACCCTCACACTGTGAACCCCTCACACTGTGAACTCCCCACACTGTAAACTCCTCACACCAGCAGCTTTGGTGCCAGGGGTGTTGACATGTTTGAGGAAGGAGCCTAGATACCCCATGCCTGGCAACCTTGTTGGTGATAATCATGAATTTGCAGGCAAAGGAAGGCTGTGGAGTCAGCTTGAGTGGACTATGGTTCTGGTAGGGGCAGAACAGACCAGCAGACTAGCTAGGAATTTGACAGAGAGATGTGGGATGTGTGACAACCACAGGGGGTCTTGGTAAGCTCACTGGACCTCTGGGAGGTGATGGGTGATGTCATTCTGTATGCTGTGAATGTGTTGCTCTGATTGGTTGATAAATAAAGCTGTTTGGCCAATGGTGAGGCAGAATAAAGTTAGGCAGGGCATTCCAACTAGAGAGAGGAAGGAGAAAGACAGAGAGCAGGGAGACACTGCTAGCCACCACCAAGCAAGATGTAAAAGTACCAGTAAGCCACAAGCCATGTGGCAAAGTATAGATTTAGAGAAATGGGTTAATTTAAGATGTAAGATCTAGCTAGTGAGACTCCTGAGCCATTAGGTCATACAGTTCAGAATTGACATAAGCCTCTGTATGTTTATTTGGGTCTGAGTGGCTGTGGGACTGTGGGGTCGCAGGAGCTAGGAAGGACCAGGAAAACTTTCAGCCACAGGGAGGAGAGAATTGAATGCTCCCAAGTATCCAGACTCCCCGGGCTGCCTCTGACCTATGCATGTGTGCTGAAGAGTTGTGAAAGAAAAGGCCAGGCAGGCTTTGATATTCCTTGAACTCTGAATGTATTTCTCTAGCCAGCCATTCCATAGGTCAGAAGACAGTGGATGCTACAGATGCCAGTATGTCCTGGGCACCAGGCTTGGAGGAAGCAAACAAAACTAACAGATGAGGGCAGTTTAACTGAGGGCACACATCTGCAGCTGCACACATTTGTTCAATGGAGACCAGAAGTTAGTTCAGGCAAGTTATCAGCAAAAATCAAAGGGTGACAGTGACCACTCTCGGAAGGAAGAGAAGTGGAATCAGAGTGGCCATGTGTGCCAGTCTTTGCCCTTGTGACAGACATCTGAGAGGATACCGGAAGGAAGAAAAAGCTTACTGTGGCTAACGGTGACAGAGACTCGTCCATGCTCAACCAGCTTCATAGTTGTTGGCCTGAGGTGAGGCTGGGCATCACAGCCCAGAGTATGTGGTGGAGCAATGCAGCTCACCTCATGGTGGACAAAAAGCAGGGAGGGAGGGAGAAGGGGACAGTGGTAAGACACGTCTTGATAGGGCACACCCCCAGGGACCTACTCCCTACATGAAGCCTGTCTCTTACTCCCCCAATAATGCATTCACATTATGAATCCCTCACCCAGATTCCATCAGTGAATCCATCACCCACAGATTATCTCAGAGCCCTTAGGATCCAATTGCCTTCCAAAAGTTCATTGGATGCCAAGCAAGGGTCCAACACAGGAGTCTGTAAAAAACATCTCAGATTTAAGCCACAACGCTGTCTATATTATCAGTTTTCAACAAGAAGTTCTGATATCTGCAAAGAAGTAGAAAGGCAAAGCAGGTAGAATATCACCACAGAAACTTGGCCTGGGAGAATCTAGATATTGGGATGGGCAGAAAGAATATCACCCGTGATAAGCATGCCTTTTTAAAACACAAGGGACTGCCTTTCAAAACATTAAATGAAAGCATGACCACAATGACTCAAGAAATAGAGAATACCAACTGAAACAAATTATTTTTTAAAAACAGAATGAAAATCCTAGAACAAAATACAGTAATTACAAGGGGAAAAAACCCACAAAGTTCCCAGTACCAGATCTGAAGTGGGCTGGAGAGGGGATCAGCAAGTCTGTGGATGGAGCAGAAGAAATAATCTGCTGATGTGTGTATCTGAAAATGTCATCATCATGGATGCTGAACAAAAAGTTAACTCGTAAAACAAAGACAAATAGCGATCCATTCTTAAGAAAATGGGAAAATGCTAGGATGAAGAGAAATGAAGAGAGCCTAGAAGACATGGGACGACACTGAGCATGTCAACACATGGGTGACAGAGACAGAGAGGGGGGAAGAATGATGGTGACAATGGCCCACATTCTCCAACTTGACTCAAATGTCACATATTCTGAAGCACTAATGAGCCACAGTGGAAAACATACAGAGATCCACCTTGGGCTCATCACAGCCAGGACAATAGACAACATTGAAAGAAGAGAAAAATGACTTATCCTCAGGATAAACAATATGATCGGTGGCCACCTTCTTGTCAGGAACCATGGTGGCCTACACGCAGCAGACAGACGTATTGAAAGTGTTGAAGGAATAAACTTTCAAACTTTTAAATCCATGTTCACTAAAATGATCATCTCAAGCCTGGCGTGGTGGCACACACAGCACTCGGGAGGGAGAGGCAGGCGGATCTCTGTGAGTTCGAGGTCAGCCTGGGCTACCAAGTGAGATCCAGGACAGGCACCAAAACTACACAGAGAAACCCTGTTTCAAAAAAATTTAAATAAATAAAGACCATCCCAAGACATGGAAACATTTTCTACATCTGAGACCACTTAGATTAAGATAGTGTGGCACATCCACGCAGCAGGTGTATGTATCGGTCTTTAAGCTAAAGGGGATCTTGTCATTAGTCACATGTAGTTAAACCTGGAAAATGTTATTCTAAGTGAAACTGGCAGTCACGAGGAAATAGCACATGGTTTCATGTATAAGGTTCAGTGGATAAAGTATGGAAACATGAGGCACTGAGTTCAAATCCCCACAACCCACATAAAGACAGGGGCAGTAGCGTATACCTGTCATCCCACTGCTCTGCTCCAGGACAGAGATGGGAAAATCCCCAGAGGTTCATGTACCAGCTAGTGCACAACCCACTGGGTCAGCACTATGTATAATCACAGTTAGTAATATATTATTATACAATTAATTTATATACAACTAATTAATAATAATACAATAAAATAATGTAATTCCTCCCTTGGTTCAGAATGAGCTTGCAAGGTCCATCAGGAAGACACACTTCAGAGAACTCCTGGAGAACTCTAAGCTCTGAAGCCTGTCCTTGTGAATTCATGTCTAAAATAGCAGATTGGCCGACAAATGATAAATAAATGACCTGGACCACACCCCTGCCTTCTCAGGATCCAACATTCTAGATCTCACCTCCTTGGACATTTACAGCAAAATGGCCGCTAGGCCTTTGCACATACACTTTATCTGAGCCACTGCTTATGTATTTTCTCATAGGCTCCTCCCAACACTACAGTGTGGCGGTACAATGTGAACTTATCCTGGGAAGACATAACCTCATCCCAGATGGCACTGACAGACCAAAGAATCCCTCCTCCCAAGACTAGTTTAGTGAAGCAATGATTTGTTTGGCTCATTTAAAAAAACAGGGGTGAGGAGTTACAGGAATATGGGTGACCCATGCCCTAAGCAGCCACGTCACTGAAGAGTCTCACCCCATCATAGATGACAATTTCCCCATAGCTATTATGGTGGTTTGAATGAGAATTACCGCCCCCCCCCCCCAGTTAGGTGTATAGGTTTGAATACTTGGTCCCTAGTGGGTAGAACTGTTTGGGAAGGATTAAGAGATGTGGCCTTGGACTGGAGAGATGGCTCAGTGGTTAAGAGCACTGACTGTTCTTCCAGAGGACCATTGTTCAATTCCCAGCACCCATGTGGCAGCTCACAACTGTCTGTAACTCCAAGATCTGACACCCTCACATAGATATACATGCAGGCAAAACACCAATGCAAATTAAAAAAAAAAAAAAAGAGGTGTGGCTTTGTTGGAGGAGATGAGTCACTAGGGGATGGACTTTGAGGCTTCAAAAGTCTGCCGTCATCCCCAATGCTCTCTCTGATATTGAGTGGATCAAGACGTGAGCTCTCAGCTGTTCCTGCTAGCATGCCTTTGCTCTGTTTAGTGTTTCTAAGGAATTCTCTGACATGACACTCAGATCTCCGGCACCAAGCTAGCTGACAGTGAGTGGAGGAGGAGCACAGCTGTACTGAGACAGGAGTCCTTAACCCAGAGTGACACCTACCCTCTCTGGAACACTGCCAGCCAGGTGGTGTCTGTGACTCACCTGACCACAGGAGGCCAGTCACATGACCATGGCGGTCCTTCTAAAATCACAATGCCCTTGACTGCACCACCAGGTGCTCAGAGGATGCACCGGATGCACATAACAATGAATGCTGATCTGTGTGGCATGGCAAACCCTATGACAGCAGATGAGGGGGTCAACTCGAATGTCCCTGGCCCTCCCCCGCACTGGAGGTGCGTGGCACACCATGGAAGCCTCGAGTGTCATCTGCAGACCAACTCCAGCAGGAGTGTGGCTCCTGCTCAAACTCTACTTACCATGAGACATCTACACCCCCAGAAGGCAAGAGCACCACCCTGTCACCTGAGTGTGACCTGTCACCACCCCATCAGGACAGCAGGCCTTGACCTGGGATGCTTCAAAGTCTTTCCTCTATTTCATTTGCATCATTTTTCAGTCACCTCATCAGAGAACTAGAAAATCAACAGAACACCATTTCCTCACATCACTAACTTTATTTTCTTCAATATTTTTACCTAGAACTCATTATTTAACCAAGGTGCACCATTGTGGACTCTAGACAAGGTCAGCATCAAGAGTAACTATCTCAGGTTCTGAGGGCCAGCCTGCTTCAGTCACACTTAGTGCCAGATGTTGTATGAACAAATGAGTCTGGCTGTAATGCCAATAAAACTTTATTTACAAGCACAGGGATACCTGTGGCAGTCTCCAATGCCATAGGAAGTCTTGACCCATTGGCCAACTCCTGACCTAGGAACACAAAAAAGAATAGATATATCTGTCCAGAGCAGAAGGAGAGAAATTTCCTGACATTTTATTTAGAAAGAAAAAAAAAGCAAAATTTGATCTGACTGACTTGAACATGCAGTGACAAACACATGGCACAGCCCGTGAATGGCCCTGGCCCTGAGCTCCAGACAGTCCTAGAACAGGAGATGGGTTTGAGCCCTCTCTCTACAGCTGGCCAGCGTCTACCCCACTGCATCATCTTGGATTTCCTCTCCTATAAACTGAGGTTGTTAATGCTTATGTGTAGCATGCTGTGGGATGGTCTGTATGTCAAATCTGTTGCTCTGATTGGTCAATAAATAAGACACTGACTGGCCAGTGGCCAGGCAGGAAGTATAGGCAGGACTAACAGAGAGGAGAATTGAGAGAACAGGAAGGTGGAAGGAGACACTGCCTGCCACCACCATGACAAGCAGCATGTGAAGATGTCAGTAAGCCATGAGCCATGTGGCCAGGTATAGATTTATTAAAATGGATTAATTTAAGATATAAGAACAGTTAGCAAGAATCCTGGCATGGCCATACAGTTTGTAAGCAATGTAAGTCTCTGTGTTTACTTGGTTGGGTCTGAGCAGCTGTAGGACTGGCGGGTGACAGAGATTTGTCCTGACTGTGGGCCAGGAAGGAAAACTCTAGCTACAGTACCATGTGATTTTTAGGAGGATACCAAGTGTGGAAGTACTCCGTACATTATAGAAAGCTGTGAGAATGTAGGAGTGTCTTGAGTTCCCTTGCCTCATAAAATGCTTAGATTTGGACCTGCCCTGCTACTAATGAGCTGTGGGATGTGGGCAAGATCACCTCTCATCTCTTCACCATGGTTTTCTCTGTGTTGAGATGCTCTGAAGAGAAGATGGAGGAGCTTTGGACAGTGTGGGATATGTACTGTTCATCTTGTCCCAACAGCTTATTAGCTAATAATGATTATGATCTTATATTATTATAGCTGCCTTTAAAAACAACCTGAGACATAACTGCAGCTGGAATGTAAAATAAATAGATAAATAAATTTATTTTGAAAAGAAAAGAAAGAAAAAAAACCTGAGAACTATGCCCCAGGAACTTCCCCTGCCACTCTTCTCCATATGTCCCCTAGAAGGGACGCACCCCCCATGCCTCCATCTCAGGAACTTTCCATGGTGCTCAGCTTCACATACCAGAGACGTCCTCTCTGTGGTTCCTCCCTCTTTGTCTCAGGAACATCTACTGGCACTTGGGTCCCTGGAGTCCTGGTAAAAGATACACCTTACCCATGGCTCTGTCCCCTGAAGATCCCATCCAAGCCTCCCAGCCCACTGGAACCCCAGGCCAATAGGCTAAAAGTCCATCACAAAAAACATAACAAATACCTTGACCCCAGGTGCCCAAGTCCCGTGGCAAAACCACAAGTAATGGGAGGGGGAGGTTCTCTCCACTTTGTAAATCACCAGCCCCATAGAAATGGTCCCCCAGAAGAATAATTTAGGTGAATTTCAAGACACAAAATTGAAAAGGACAATCATAAACATGTTCAAGGAGTTTAAAGACTTCAAAGGCGGCATGGGACAAAACATCTGAATGAACTTGAGAGGACAGGAACCAACTGATTGAAGGCCAAGCAAACATCAGCAGCTGGAGGAACTAAGAAAAGCAATCTAGAACAGGAAAGAGAACTCAACACGGAGAAATAATGAAGAAGAGCCAAAGTGAATGAGCATGGAAATGGAAATATCAGTTGGGCAAATAAAGGCTCAGTGGAAAAACTCAAGACAGGAAAGAAGTGAATCAGGGCTTGAAGATAAGAGATGAGGATTTGGATTGTTCTATCAAGGAAAATAATAAATTTTAAAAAAATCTATATAGACTCTGTGGGACACCATGGAAAGATCTATGGTTTCTGAGCTTAGAAGAAGGGCCAGAATTCTAGGTCAAAGACACAGAAAAATGTTTTCAGGACTCACAGAAGAAAATTTCTCAGATCTTTTTTTGTTAAGATTCATTTATTTATTATGTACACAGTGTTCTGTCTGCATGTCACAAGAGGGCACCAGATCTCATTATAGATGGTGGTGAGCCATGTGGTTGCTGGGAATTGAACTCAGGACCTCTGGAAGAGCAGTCATTGCTCTTTACCTCTGAGCCATCTCTCCAGCCCCAATTTCTCAGATCTTAAGAGATAGCCATGCCCATGTACACAAGCCTACAGAACACCAGGTAGACAGGACAGAGAAGCAACTCCTCATGACATATTATAGTTGAAACACCAAAAACACAGATTAAAGAAAAGGTATTGAAAACTGCAAGAGGGAAGGCCCCGGTCACATGCAATGGCAGGGCCATAAGAATAACATCTGATTATTCAATAGAAACTTTTAAAGCCAGAAGGGCTTGGAGAGATGCAGTCCACATTTTGAAAGGTCACAGATCTCTATACAAAATATTATACCCAGCGAAACTCTATTTTAAAAGTGAAGGAGAAAAAAACCTTTCTATGATAAAAACAGACTGAAGGAATTTGTCACCACTACAGAGACTACTAAGTGGAATTCTTCGGGCCAAATAAGAGGTTAAACACATGCAGGAGGCCACAGGGAAACACAAATGATACAAAAGAGGACGAGTACAGTGCCACAAAACTGACAAAGGGAGAGAACTTTATGTGCATCTGTCAATAATTTTGAATATTTTTAAACTTCTGTTCATTTTTAATTATGTGTATTATGGGTGACTATGTGCACGTGAGTGCCCATGCCCTTGGAGGCCCTAAGTGGGTATAGGATTCCCCTAAAGTTGGAGTCATGTGGTTGTAAGTCACCTGATATGGATGCTGGGAACCAAATTCCAGCCCTCTGGAAAGGACACAGACTAGAAGATGAGATTAGAAAACAGTATCTGTTTTCTGCTTCCAATAAAACATACCTCACCATCAAAGACAGATACCACCTTGGGGTAAAAGGATAGAAAAAGGCATTCTGAGCATGAGAAACTAGGAGACAAGCAGCCACAGCTATTCAAATATCTAGCATAACATACTTAAAAACAAAACTAGTCAAGAGACAGGGTCACTTTGTACTCATTAAAGGAACATTCTATCAAGAGGATATCACAATTCTAAACATATATGCGCCAAACACAGATGCACCCAGCTTCATGAAACACACACTACTTGTTGTAAAGCCACAGAAACCTCAACATAGTGATGGTGGGGGACTCAATATCCCACTCTCACTATCAGACAGGTCCAGACAAAATATAAACAAAGAAGCATTAGAGTTAATCAATACCATAAATCAAATAGACCTAATATCTACAGAGCATTTCACCTAACACGACACTTTCTTCGCAGTAGCTCTTGGAACAGTCTCCAAAATAGATTATATATTAGGACACAATGCAAGCCTCGTCAATTAGAGAACTATGGAAATAACATATGTATTCTATCAGACCACAGGTGGAAAAAGCTAGAAATTAACAGCAAGAAAACTTTCAGGATAGACACACACTCATGGAAACTAAACAACAGACTACTGGTGGTGAATGGATCACCAGAGAAAGAAGATGGACTGACAAAAATCCTAGAATTGAATTTTCATTCAATTAGTATGAAAATACAATGTATGAACATCTATAGGATAACATGAGGGCAATCTTAAGAGGAACGTTTATAGTGCTAAGTGTTTATACAAAAAAAGCCAGAGAGAACTCAAATGAATAATTTACTTGCATACCTTAAAGCTTGGAAAAACAAGAGCAAACCAAACCCAAAGCAGTAGATAGGGAGAGATAATATCAGGGCAAAAATTGACAAAAATATAAATAGGAAAAAAGTACAAAGGATCAATGGGATGGAGATAGAGTTAGGTCTTTGAAAAGATAAACAAGATTGATAAACTCTCAGTCAAATTAACAAGAGAGAGAGAGAGAGAGAGAGAGAGAGAGAGAGATCAAATTAATAAAATTAGAGGAAATGGAAAGGAAACATTACAATAGATACCAATGAAATCCAGAAAACCATAAAGACATATCTTAAAAACCTATATTCAATTAAATTTTAAAGTCTAAAAGAAATTAATAAATTCCTAGATGTGTGCAATGTACCAAAATTAAGCCAAGATGGAATAAATAACAGCAATGAGATTCAAGTAATAATAAAAGTTCTCCCAACTAAACAGCCCAGAACCACAGGGATTCACAGTAGAATTCTTTTTTTCTTTTTTTTTTTTTTTTTTTTTAGTTTTTCGAGACAGGGTTTCTCTGTGTAGCTTTAGAGCCTGTCCTGGAACTCACTCTGTAGCCCAGGCTGGCCTCGAACACACAGAGATCCGCCTGCCTCTGCCTCCCGAGTGCTGGGATTAAAGGAGTGCGCCACCGCCCAGCTCAGAGTAGAATTCTACCAGACCTTCAAAGAAAAGCTAACACCAATGCTTCTAAATTTATTTTATAAAACAGAAAAGGAGCCAGGTAGTAGTGGTGCACACCTTTAAACCCAGCACTCGGGAGGCAGAGGTAGTTGGATCTCTGAGTTTGAGGTCAGCCTGAGCAACAGAGTGAGTCCAGGACAGCCAGGACTACACAGAGAAACCCTGTCTTGAAAAAACAAACAAACAACAGAGACAGACAGACAGATGGGGTGGGGGTGGGGAGTGGGGAGGTGATGGTTGGTTTTGTCAGTTTGACACAATGAAGAATCAGCTGAGAAGAGACTCTCAGTGAGGGGTTGTCTAGATTAGGTTGGCCTGTGGGCACGTCTGTGAGAAGCCATCTTGATTAGTGGGAAGATACAACACGCTCACTGTGGGTGGCACCATTCCCTAGGCAGGGGCGCCTGGGTTGTATGAGAATGGAGAATGCAAGCAGAGCACAGCATGCATGCATTCATTCTCTCTGCCCTTGACTGTGGATGTAACTAGCTGCTTCATGTTCCTGCCACATGGACTTCTCCACAGTGATGGGCTAGAAACTGGAACTATGAGCTAGAATAAATCCCCTAAATTGTTTTTGTTGGAGTACTTTACCAAAACAAGCAAACAAATTAAGACTCTTGCTGACCCAGGCTTCTGTCTACCCCACCCCCAACATCCCCACATGGACCAACCGCAGGGCCTTTGTTTGTGCTGACCCTCTGTCTGCAGAGGCCCTTCACCTTCCTACACCAGGCTCATCCTCTGCTTTCCCAAACCCAGCTCAGCTAGTACGTCCTGCAGTAAAGCCCCCCAGGTTGATCCTCTCCTCTCTCTCTCTTTTCCTGCCTCCAGTCCCCTCTCTGTTCCCCTCCTATCCCCTCCCTTCTTCTTCTGTCTCTCTGCTTCCTCTCATCTCTGTTCTCCACTTTCTACTTTCTGTCTCTCTATTTCCCTGTTGGGGTTCCCCCTCTCTCTCTCTGTCTCCCTCTTCCTCCTCACCTCTCTGTCTCCTAGTTTCTCTCTCCATCCCCACCCTCCCACCCCCGCTGCTCATCAAACAGCTCCTTCTTCACTCCACATGCTGTGCAAGGAATTTTCCCCCTGTTGCCTGCAGGCACGTTGGTGAAAAATGAATTTTTAATTTGTTTTTCCCTTATTTGGCTCCTTTACCCAGGAAAGTGGACCTTGTGTACCTCCACATGGGACTAGAGATGACACACCTTGATCTCTGAGTTTGGTTTTGTCATTTCCCATAGAAATCAAACTTACACAGAGAATTGGAGAAACCAGCCCAGGCCTCACAGTGGCCCGCTGGCTACAGGGATAGCGCTGAGGACGGGGAGCCTATGGGGTTCGGTCCCCAGCAGAGAACTCTCTAGAAAGCCTCCAGCCTGAGTGTCCAAGACAGTAGGAACCCTCAGCAGGATTCCCAGCCGAGGCATGGGGAGCCAGATCCCCAAATGGAGCCCTGTGCAGATGGACCCACAGCCTTCTAGGAATATTCAGCAGAGCGGGATCTGGAGTCACAACCGACAACGGGACGCTAAGCAGTGTGGGGAGAGGAAACTTCCCTGGTGAGGCTTCCCTTCCCTGTTCTAGTTGCAAAAGAGAAACTGAGTCAGAGTCAGCTTGCCTGGGTTTCCACCATTTCCATGATGTTCTCAGGTTTGATGGCACAGAATCAGTGCCACATGGGAGGGTTGGAGCGACACTCTCTGTCCTTATCACCCCTGAGCCCACTTTTACCCTCTGGGTCTCAGCTTAAATGTCACATCACTGGGACGCTCCCTTGTCACCCAAGTAAAGCTTCCCGGCTCTTGCCCCCCCCCCCCCATGACCACTGCCCTTCATAGCTTCACCTCTGTCATTCTCCAACTTTTTTATGAATTTGTGTCACCGGTGGCCACAACACCTCCTCCACACAAAGGCAAGTGCTCTTGACAGGCAGGGCCTTGCTGTACTTCTGGCCACAGGATTCCCAATACCTGGCACAGTGCCCGTTACATGATAGCCAGCCAGGAAATATCTATTGGAGTGATGGTTGAGTGAATGAATGAATGAATGATTGAATGAGATTGTCCTTTCCAAGGTTTTGATGTCATCACTGATGAGACTGGGAGCTCTCCTGCATGACTGGTGGGTGCCTGCCTAGGATATGGGCTGGATCAGCCCCTTTCAGCGCCTCACCACAACTTCAGCCAAGCCCTTGTGGAGGGGAGTTTCTCCCATTCACCAGGGCCCCACTGCAAGAGCCTCACACACACCAGCCTGCTACCCTCTTAAACCAGACCCATATCTCCTTTGGAGTTGTAATTAAAATAACATATTCACCAGCTGGTTTTTTTTTCCTCCCTAGATTTAATCTGCCCAGGCTCTGATTTGCATATTAAAAGCACTAATTAGCCCCTCTGAGTGCTTGGGCACGGAGAGGGCAGTAACTGGTCACATTGTCCCTGTAGACAGGTTCCCAATGCTCTGGGCAGAGATCCGGTGGCGGCCAAGCCCTGGGCACATGCAGGCAGCCTTTGTTTCCCAGTATTTGGGGATTGGGAGGCTCCTCGGCTTCTTCCTCATGACTCGCTTTCTCTTTGAAGTGTCGTGTTTGATCTGTTTGCTTGTCTGTCAATTTTTGTTTCAACTCCTTTGGAGTGTGTATGTTTGAACCTTCCTGGTCACGCTGTGGCTCGGAATCCCAGAAAGTGTGGCTGGCCTTCAACCTGGGTAACAACCATGAGCCGCAAATCCCCAGACCACGGGGTTGTGTCCCTTCCCAAGGCTGCCCCCAAGGAAGAGCAGTGCAGTTCCAGCCTTTCGGTCCTTTTAAATGATGGCTTTGCTGGAACCATTCAAAGGAATAGCTAATTGCTGCTGTTATTATTTCCTTAAAAATAAATTGGGTGCTGTGTGTAAGGGAGGCAACGATAAAAACTGCTGGCCTGTGAAGTAAGGTTCTAAACAGCTTCCAGACCCAGAGACAGCATTAAAAGTCCCCAAGGTGGCTGGGATTTTCCGCTCCCCCTAGACTGAACCATTAGCTGGGGATCTGCCTACCCAATCCATGGCTATGGGAAGACTACAAGCATTGCAGGAGCCATAATGACAGCTGGAGAGAAGGTTCCAGAATCCCATACACTCCAACCCAAGATCCCTCTGACGGCTCCCAGACCTCAGGCTTTCCCAGGCAAACAGCAGGAGCTGGGCCACAGTGAAATAGCCAGATGGTGGCTGTGCTGGCCCCAGGGGACAGAGCCAAGCCCCAGTAGAATGAAGGGAAGAACGCGACAATGATGGAATATGGTTCCAGACGGGAATGCAGAAGCAGTCTGCAGGTCCCAACCATGGGGACCCTCAGAAGGCTACCAAGCCCTCTGTGGCTATCCTAGAACCAGCGCCAGCCCACTTAGAAGCATTCCAGTTCCTCCATACATCCCCACCTGATGTGTCCTAGTGGACAGTGTGGCTTGGACTCTGCCCCCAACGGCCTGCTGCTTGGAGGAACCTAACGAGCAGGCAGCTTTGAAAGGAGTCTTAGAAATCAGGCTGAAAGCTTCAAGGTCAAGTGTACACCTGCAGTCAGCACCGAAGCATGATGGAGGAGACAAGGAGACAGTAGACTTGCCATGGAGAGAAGATGGGAGATTCTCAACTCTGGAGGCAAATCACTAGAAATGCAAGGAAAGCAGATTAGCTCAAAAGTGCACATCATGTGGTTCAGACAGGAACTGTGCAGGAGAAAAAGAGCCAGCAAACAATAGGTGTAGTGGCATTGCATCGCCCATGACCTTGGGCTCTACAGCCCAAAGGAGGCAGTGCTTCTTGATGTTATATGTGACCTCCTAAAATGAAAGGGAGAGGGGTCATGAGGACCCTTCTGCCTGTTTTCTGCTTCCTGGTGTTATTGAACTGTGATGTAGATCCGCTTCCTATCGGGGTCCGATCACAGGACGACTTCAGCGGTCTACTCGGTTCTGTATACGTGCGTGACTGTGTTTCCTCAATTTATTTTCTAATCAATTCCCTATTACTCCTTAAGCAGACTCCTGTGAACGTCTCGCTTTAAATGGGTGTCTAGACCAGGTGTCAGGAGAACAGTGGGAGCAGGAGGCAAGAGCTCAAGCCTGGCCGTCACTGGAATAGGTGGTAGAGTGATGGTGGGTGGGGGTTGGCAAGGCTAGACTCCTGACCGTCTGGAGGAGGAGACAACACTGGAGGTGTGGTGGTTTGAAAGAAAATGGCCCCCAAAGGGCGTGGCACTATTAGGAGGTGTGGCCTTGTTGGAGGAAGTGTGTCACTGTGGGGGCGGACTTTGAGGTCTCTTTTGCTCAAGCTTCGCTCAGTGTGACACTCAGTCTACTTCCTGTTGCCTGCATGTCAACATGTAGCAGCTCCTTCTCCAACACCATGTCTGCCTGCACACTGCCATGCTCCCCACCATGATCATATGAACTAAACCTCTGAACTGTAAGCCGCCACCTCAATTAAATGTTTTTCTTTGTAAGAGTCACTGTGTGGCCGGGCAGTGGTGGCACATGCCTTTAATCCCAGCACTTGGGAGACAGAGGCAAGCAGATCTCTGTGAGTTCGAGGCTAGCCTGGGCTACAGAGTGAGTTCCAGGAAAGGCACAAAACTGCACAGAGAAACCCTGTCTCGAAAAAACCAAAAAAAAAAAAAAAAGAGTCGCTGTGGTCATGGTGTCTCTTCACAGCAATAGAACAGTGACTAAGACAGGCAGCCACCAGGAGAAGATGTGGGGATGGGCAGGGGAGGCAGTAGTGGAGAGAGCTGAGGACTTGATCTGAGTGGGCTGGGATCCTGTCACCACAGAAGGTGAAGAAGAGACATTGGAAAAGGCAATGGAGTGAACAAACCCTGAAGTGAGGAAAGGTTGACCAATCTCAGGAATTCCAAAGACCCGGGCTAGGATATGGCTCAGTGGTGGGGGACCTGGTTAGTGTCTACAAAGCTGGAGTTCCATTCTCTTTATTAATTTTTTTCTAAGTCCTAAATTCCACAAGGAGTATTCTGGAATGTTCTTTTCACAACCACAGGAGTAGACTCCTTTTGAAAAGGAAGTAGGAACCCCACAATAATCTCTTGCTGGTCACTCCTCCCCAAAATTTGGAAGGCCCATGGTGGGTGATCCAAGGCCTAGCATAGAAACTGAGCTACAGCCCTCTCCTCAGAACACACTTGGCTCCTCCTACATCCCCGTGCTGGAGAAGCTCATTCTCCATGAACAAAGACCTAGACTCTGACCCAGCAGTGGTTTGCAGTGGGGTTCTGAAGCCCTGCTTTGACCTAAAGACTACAGTGACCAGGGCATTCTAGAGAGGATCCACAGGCCCCACTTGGCTCTGAGATCTATTCATTGGTATACAGCTGGTAGGGTGTTCAAAAGAGGTATGAAGGCCCAGGAGCTGTGCAGAAGTGGAGCATAGGGCGACAGAGTGTGTGACATCACTCTTCCTTCTGGACTTATGGATAGAGGAAGCTAAGTTGAAAGGAAGTGGTCTCTCGCACTGTTCAGGACACCTGTCTAGGGAATGGTGCAGCCCACTATGGATTGGGTCTTCCTTCATCAATTAACAAGTAAAAATAATCCCTCACAAACATGCCCAGAGGCCAGCCTGACCTAGTCAATCCCCCAGTCAGCCTCTGTTCCCAGGTGATTCTAAGTGTGGCAAACTGGTCATCACACTGTGCCTGGCTGACCCCAGGCCTTATGGCCCAGCACCTATAGGGATAATTGGTGTCCTTCTCTCCCTAGCTCCTCAGGGAGCATACCAGGCCTCATGGACTCATTTGTAGAGAAAGCTAAGGACTCTCCCTGCCCCAGAAAGGGAAAATCTGAAGAGATGAGTCCTGCTCCCTCCCCACAACTTCCTCTCCTCAGGGGCCTAGGAGTAAAGCCTGGGGTCATGAAGACCTCTTCAACCCATGCCCTTCCTTGATCTCTCTACCCTCCTTCCTGCTGGATGCCTGGTCCAGGGATAGGTCCCTGAGCCTGAAAGTCATTCTTCTTAAAACCACCTGTACCTGAAGAGAGGCTGGGACAGAGCCAAGGAAAGGGCAGCTCCAGCTGCTGGCGGCCACAGGAGGCCAAGCGGGTAACTTACACACGTGGATGGAGCTCTTCTCACTCACAGGCTGCGAGCTCCCAACAGGTCCCACAGGAGCACCAAGCCCTCTTGAAAGCCGGGCTCCCAAGGTCTCACATTCCCTCTGCCTCATTCTGTGGGTCAAAGAGGTCATGGGCCCAGGCAAGAAGCATGACGTCAGGTGTAGACTCCACCCTTTGATGAGAGCAGCCTGGGTTTTTCCAGCCAGCACCCCGCCACCCAGCAGCTTATACAAACTGACAGGTACAAGAATGTTCATTACAGCACTATGCTACAGTGAATCTCAAACAGCCATGCCCATCGCTGCTGGGAGAATTTAGAGATGGGAAAACCATCCACAAACCAGAGAGCTCTCCATTTACAACTTGGATAAATCGAAGGTCACGTTGGCTGGGAAGACAAGAGTTGTAGGAAGTCGGTACGTAGCAGGGTGTGGTTTTTAAGGAAATGTCTTATATTTATGTATTTTCCGTGTGACTGTACGTGTGTGAGATCAGGTGCCTGCGTACCACAGTACACCTGTGGAGGTCCAAGGATGTTTCGGGAGTCAGTTCTCTGCACTGCTTGGCTTTAGAGCCAAGGAGTCTCTTTTTTCTGTTGCTCTGATGCATACTCCAGGCTAGCTGGCCTCAAAGCCCCTAGCCAGTTTCCCCTATATCCACCCCCATGTCATTGTAGGAGCCCTGAGATTACAGATGTGTACCAACAAACTGTTTTCCCAGGATTCAAGGGTTTGAGTAGGTCCTCACGTCCTCAGGCTCGTGTGGCAAACACTTGTACCTACCAAACTGGTCCCACTCCTTGGCCCATTTTGTTCTACATCTAACAAGCATATACCAATAGCACACATTCAGGGTGCCGCATGATGTATGCAAAAGCACGCTGTCAGAAGACCCACCCGATCAAGGTACTAAGCATATCCATCACTTCCAACAGTTGACGTTTCTCTGTGGTGAAGACATCCAAAAATCCTTTCTTCTGACCATTTTCAAATATATATGATTTTATTATGTTCTATTGCCCTGAGTGGACACAGCACTCCAGAAGTTCCTCTTCCCACGTCACTGTCACTCACACCCATTTGCCAACTCTTCCCATCCCCCGCCCCCACCCCCCAGCCTCTGGTTACCACTGCTATACTCACTATGAGACCAATGGTTTCAGATTCCACACACGGTATTATGAAGTGTCTGGCTTATTTCACTGACCGTAATGATGTCTGATTTGCATGTGCACAAGCACGTAAATATGTGGAGGGAAAATGAAGAGGCCCACATTCTTCTTGAGATGAGACATGGTGCTCTTGTGGGGAGGAGGAGGGAATGGGGTACAGCTGAGGCTGGGCAGAGGATGAAACTGTCTCTGATAGAGAAGAAGGATAGACTGCTCAGGCCAATGCATGCACCCAAGATCAAACATGCATAGTAATTTCAGAACTGGACGAGAAGTGGGCAGAATGGACGGAGATGAGGAGGGACAGGCTGAGGCAGTCAGTGACATGCATAGGACCCCCATTCCCATGGGAAAACCTGCTACATCAGGTGGCAGCTCTGTCCTTTTAAAGTTGCTCATTTCCATGGGGTCTTACTCTGAACTTGTCCTGTCAGAAAGGCCAGGTTAGCCGGGCGGTGGTGGCGCACGCCTTTAATCCCAGCACTCGGGAGTCAGAGGCAGGCGTATCTCTGTGAGTCTGAGGCCAGCCTGGGCTATAAAGCGAGTTCCAGGAAAGGCGCAAAGCTACATAAGGAAACCCTGTCTCGAAAAACAAAACAAAACAAAAAAAAAAAGAGAAAGAAAGAAAGGCCAGGTTGCTACCAATCTATACTTGGATAAAGCAGGAATCAGCCACTGTTTAGAGTCTAGGGGACCCAGCTTTTTGACATTGCAGTATGGCATCATTTGCACTTGTGTTTGGTCTCAGTCATAGCTATCCTGGGATGTGCATGACCCATGGGCCTCAGATTGGACATCCCTGATGTCTTAGTTAGGGTTTTTATTGCTGTGAAGAGACCACAGCAACTCTTATAAAGAAAACATTTAATTGGGGTGGCTCACTTACAGTTTCAGCAGTTCAGTCCATTATTATCATGAAGGGAAGCATGGCAGTGTGCAGACAGACATGGTGCTGGAGCTGAGAGTGGTACATGGTGCAGGCAACAGGAAGTCAACTGAAAGCCACACTGAGGGAAGCTTGAGCAAAAGAGACCTCAAAGCCCGCCCCCACAGCGACATACTCCCTTCAACAAGACCATACCTCCTTAGCCTGGCGGTGGTGGCGGCGCACGCCTTTAATCCCAGCACTTGGGAGGCAGAGCCAGGTGGATCTCTGTGAGTTTGAGGACAGCCTGGTCTACAGAGCTAGTCCAGGTCAGGCACCAAAGCTACAGAGAGATCCTGTCTCGAAAAAACTAAAAAAAAGAAAGACCACACCTCCTAATAGTGCCACTCCCTTTGGGAGCCATTTTCTTTCAAACCACCACAGCTGGTTTAAACATAAGGCAACTGAAACTTTTCCCCAAATGGGGAGCTGGGAAGATATGGCTAAATTCGGCCATTTACTGAGTACTTTTTGTACGGGTGGTGCCACCCTAAGCATTGAACCATGTGATCCAATGACTATGGCTTCTGCCATCATGAAGCCTACACATGGACCACTCCACCCAGCAGAAAGCTACCTTGGGCATCTGCACCTCTCCTGAATGATCCTATCTGCTGTGGCTTCACAGCTGAGCAGGGCTGGCATCCAGAGGCCAGGATCCCACATCCACAGCTGGAGAAAGCAAGAGACAAAAGCCTTCCCTTGCCTGGACCAGATCTTCCTCACTACCTCCTGCCCCCTTCTGTCTGAGCTCCTGGATTCCAAACTCCTCTTTACTGAGGACCCTCACAACGCCTCCTTATTTAGAGTCCAAGGCTTCTGGGGCCTCCATTTTCCAATGCTTTTCTGGATCCTTCTACATCCCCAATGAAGCAGACATAGAGGGAGGCACCGATGTGTTGTCACGGACAGTAATCCAGAATCTCCTTTGCAGGGGACTGTGAACATGGCCCTTGTTCTGGGCTTCAAGGGTAGCAAGCCTTTGAGAAAGATAAAGGTCTACAGGAGCCCGGACAGAGGCCACGCCCATCTTCCCTGGGTGATTTCCTCCCAGACAAACCTCCCCCTTCTTGCCCTCTATGCTCCTGCTTAAGCACAGTGGAAGAACTACCTACCCGGGAAACATAAGACCCAGTCAGTGGTCTCACCTCTTCTGGAGAGCCTCCCCAAGCCATGGAGGTCAGCGGACAACTTGCAGGAGTCACTTCTCTCTGTCTGCCATGTGGGTCCCAGGTCTGAACTGGGGTCGCCGGGCTTGGCGACAAGCACCTTTACCTGCTCACCTGTCTCCCCAGCTCCACTGACCTTTAAAAAGATTTTTTTCAACACATCTGTTCGTATGCGGTGGTGCCAGGGATGGTACCCAAGGCCTTGCATATGCTAAGCAAGCACTCTACCACTGAGTGAGACCCCAGGCTAACCCTCAGTCTCCCAGCAATGGTGACCAACTGCACAAGCACTGTGTGTCTGCTCTGTGCTGTGTGTTGGGGGGGATGAGATGACAATACGTGGTTCTCTAAGGAGTGCCTAGTCTCACGGTAACCAACAGTAAGAGACGAATTGCCAGACTACAAACCTAAAGTAAATAAGAAATGGTGCCAGGCAGTGGTGGCATATGCTTTTAATCCCAGCACTTGGGAGGCAGAGGCAGGTGGATCTCTGTGAGTTCAAGGCCAGCCTGGTCTACAGAGTGAGTTCCAGGACAGCCAGAGCTACACAGAGAAAGCCTGTCTCAAAAAAACAAACAAAAGGAGGAATGGCATAGAGGGAAGACCCGAGGCCACTTGACTACCGTGGGGGCCATGCAAGGTTTGGGGGAGGTACTAATGGTAGAGATGAGGGAAGCAGCCAAGACCTTTTGTGAGCTGGCCCTTGGGCACCCCAGCCTTGTTCTACCCCATCCCCCAATACACAGCTCCCTCCTGAAGTGTGTCATCATCACAGCAGGGGGCAGAGACCTTAACCCTCAAATCCAGCCTCAGAACAGCATCTTGCATCAATCTATGAGTTCACAAATAGGTGCTTTAGATTGCACGCCAAAGTCCACAATCCTAACTTTCAGTGGCAGAAAGATATCACTGAAAATAATTGTGCCTGGCAGCACTGGGGCCAGTTCCAAAAGCTGTCCGGTGATCCAGCGCCGGGGCCGAGTCTTCCATCGTGCTATGCACCAGCCAGCTGCCTCTATATCCTGCCCAATTAATCTGAAATGAGCTGGAGTGTGATGATGTACATCCTCAACAACTTGCTTCTCAAAGAAGGATCACGAAGGTCCCTTTCCCTACTCCCAGCCTCTTTTCCCTCCATCACTCACCCCAAGGACCCTGCTACTGCCAGCCCCTACAGGTAGATGGTACCAGCTTGTGGCAGAAAGCAACAGAGCGCCATGGAGCTGGCAGCAGAGACCCCAGCACTGCCAGCCGTTAGCCATTGACTGGAGTCCCGCTGGCTCCAACAGCAAGGCCCACAGATTCCCACCCGCCGCCGCCTCTCTCCAGTAAGAACACAGTACTGAGCCCTGCCCGGAATGCGACTTTGGCCCAGCTCATAGCACTGAAACTCCAGAGGCATTCTCCTGCAGGCAGGGGCCTGTTTTTTTCCCCTCCTGGTGCTCACCGAAGAAGTGGAAACCACAAGATGCACAGAAGCCGGAAGGAAGAAGGTGGCCGAGCGCCACCAGCCTCTGAGTTTCTCCCTCTGTTGCCTGCCCGGGTGGCCCGTGCCTCCCACAAAGGTGAACATGAGGGAAAGCTCAGAGCCCATGAATGGGGTGTGCAAGGACCCCAGATTTAGGTGAGCCCTACTGACTCCATTACGTCCCAAAGAGGATGCCCGCTTCTTGTGACTTCTTAGGGTACACCCATCACTCCATCCCTTCATCGTGGTGGAGGGGTGGGGGTGAGGGCAGAAGCCTAGCAGACTGGGCACCTCTGGCAGTGGTCAGAGGCTAGCCTTTTCTTGCACTACTGCCCCCTTTCTTGGCCCCCCTTCTGCAATCCCCATTCAAAGCTGAGATCTAGAGGGTCCCTTTTATAGGACTGTCCCCATGCCTGTCCCCTCCTTATCCTCTCCTGGGCTATTTTTGACTCTAGAAAGCCCTTCTGAGCCTGAGGATGATTGCAAACATCCCGTGGCTTACAAGGGAGTCATTCTGGGGAAGTAAATGACCCAAAAAAAACACCAGCACTGTATTCCGCTTGGGAGTACCTGTGAACCCTGGGTTCCCCCCTCCCCAGAGCTCCTCTCATTTGGGCTGTGTCTTTGGAGTGTGTTTGCTTTCTTCTTTCACCTGGACCCTCCCCCACATCCACACACACAACCGGAAGTCCAGCCTCAGCTGCCAGGAGCGCCCTTCCCCAGCTCCTAAAATGCCCCAAGCTGAGGACCTCTTCCCTGTGCCTTCTGCCCTATTCTCCCCACGTGTCTCTCAGCTCCACCTCCACCCTGCCTCTAAGAGGGAACATCTGTCTGCTCTGGGGCACCCACCTTGACTTAGAGAGATGCCCTGGGTTGGCTTCCCGCCAGGACCCACATTCGCAGGGGCTTCTGGGTAAAGAGTGGCGTTGGGAATGAGGAAGGAAGCCTGTGTGAGGAAGGGGAAGAAGAGAATGGGGTAGTTAATTGTCCCCCAAGATAAACACCATCAAAGTCAAGCAAGGTTTCCAAGTAGGGACTGGCTATCGGCTGGGTTCCTGGCAACCATGTCAGCACACGAGGGTGGGAGGGGCTGGCTGGTACAGGCCGAGCTGGCACAGGGTTTCCACTCATGCAGAAAGTGACTCCAACAATTAAGCTTGGTCCTTTGTTTCCTCTCTCTCTCTCTCTCTCTCTCTCTCTCTCTCTCTCTCTCTCTCTCTCTCTCTCTCTCTCTCTCTCTTAACCCCCTCCTCGCAAATGCTGTGTCCCACTGCGCAGGGTACGGCAGTCGCTCTCCCTGTCAGGCCGTTTCGCAGTAGTACTGCGGCGCCATGGAGAGGGGCTAATTGGATTTGTTGTCACCTCCTGAAGCTGCCAGGAGCTCACGTCTGCTCTGGTTACAGATGAAGACATCACGGTGACAGGCTCAGAGACAGCTCAGCTGGCATCCCAAGGCCACTAATAGAGCCATGTTGATTTAATGTCCGAGTGGAGAGGTGCAGGCAAGCTGTTCAAGTGTTCCCGTCCAAAAGAAGCAGGGATCTACCATCCGTCATCTGTGGATCAGTAAATAAGCGTCCCTGTGCCTCCAGGACTTCGTCACCAGTGCCACAAAAGAATGGTAAACTATCTTTAAACGGGGAGCGGGGACTTAGAAATGGAGCGATCCCTCTGGTTTATGCTGCCCTCGGGGAGCCCAGCTAATTCCACCAAACATAAATTTTACTTAACTGTGTGATTATGAATGAACCCTGGTAGGTTTAGAGAGGCCGATGAGCAAAAGGTGTGCCTCACGTGTGTGCCCTGCAGTGTGTGGGCACGTGGAGAGACATCACGGAAGATAAGGAGACCTCTTTCTTTTTAGTGGACTCATTGATCCATTTGTCGCACATTAGGTTGAAAACCTACTGTGTGCTGGGCATGGCAAAATGGAACTTGCGTTTCAAAAGTTCCTTGTTGGGACACAGATGGACAGCTATACTCTTGAATGATAAAGCATTAGTGGGACAGGGGAAGATGGGGGAGGGGCGGCTGTTAGCGCTGCAGGTGCCCACAAGCCCAGGATCCAGATCCCACTGCCCTAGTCCACTCAGTGTCTATTATAGACCCCACTTCTTATTGTGGCCCTGGCCGGGTGCAGGGAGCTCAGGATGATTGGTCTTCTCCCTCTAGTCCACTGGTGGTCTGTGGATCATGTGGCTCTCAGGATCCTGAGACCAAGAGGTGTCCTGACAGGGTGCCTGAGAGCTACAACCCACCAAGTCTAGGGCTACAAGGAGGTGCTGGAGCCATACACCCTGTGGGTCTTAAAGCTCAGACTGCTCCACCCAGCACAGAACATACAAGGGCTGGTCCTATGCTCTCAGACAACACCCCTCCTAAGAACCCTCCTTCCAGATCCACCCTGCCCACCTCCACTTTTCCTGTGCCCACTCATCCTCAGAGGGTGACTAGCGGGTACCTGCTGAACACATCTCACAGTTTGAGTGCACTGAGCATCCCATCACCCAGACCAGATCCTGCTCCTTTTGCTGTTGTTGTATTGACATAGACTTTTCCATTATGTAGCCCTGGCTGAACCGGAACTTGCTGTGTAGACCAGGCTAGCCTCGAACTCACAGAGCTCTGCCTGCTTCTGCCTCCTAAGTGCTGAAATTAAAGGTGTGTGTGCCCCCACGTCTAGCCCAGCCCCGCTCTTTTCCCTGCCCCGGCCTCCCTGCATGCTCTCACACTGCAACAGCACACATGCCACTAACTCATTGGAAACAAGGCCAGAAGGGACCCTGCAAGACAGCAGAGGTGGTTCTCAGAGGGCTCACCAGACTGGGGAGCCCTCTGAAGCCCACCCTAGAAAGGAACATACCCCTAGCCAAGTTTTCTCTGACATGGTTAATTTTTTAAAATAAGAATTTAAGTTTTAATTTTAAAAGTTCCTGTTTTGGGGGCATGGATGTTTTTTGCCTGCACGTATGTCTGTGTCTCCAGGAGTGAAGTGCCCAGGGACACCACAAGAGGGCAGCAGACCCCCTACAACTGGAATGATGGACAGTTGTGAGCTGCCATGTAAGTGGTGGGAACTGAACCCAGGTCCCCTAGAAGAGCAGCTTCTTTGCCAGCCACAACAGCTATGGACAAGGTCTCACTCTGCCTCCCAGACTCCTTGGGACCTTTGAGTCCCTTGCCTTGTCTCCTGAGGGCTGGGTTGCAGACCTGTGTCACTACCTGCATGGGTAACTCTAAACAGATCAAAAATCTGCATAAACAGCTCTCTAGAAAAAACAGTTCCTGGCCACTGTTGTGAGAATTCCTCCCCTGGGGAGACATAAACCCACATCTACCCCTCCTCATAAGGCCCCAATGACAAAGCAAAGTACAACTTTACCCAGGGGGACTAACATGTTCCTCGGGCTTACTTACAGATCATGGGTGAGGGGTTGCTGGCAGGAATGTGGGTAAACCAAACACAGCTGCACCAGAAAGTCTTTAACAGCATGGATGGTGATGTCTTCATAGCAGAATAGATGGAGTCTGCCTTTCAATTAACTTCCCCTAGCACCTCCTGAGACCCAAGGCCATAGGCAATCACGGTAGAATTGCATACAGATGGTTGGGAGGAGCTGCGGGGTTCTCAGGTGAGGGTCCAATGACCCTCCCTACCCCCTCCGTCTATGAGGAATGTCAAGTCAACAAGCTAGATGTGATGGACTCTTGCAAAGGGAGACAGCTGATCTGATGAAGACGGCTTGGAAGACCATCTTCTACAGCAACCATGAGCTTCGAATCATTGCCCACTTACTGCACAGAGCATTGAGGACAAAACGGAGCTCCCCTGAGATGGAGATAGAAAGAGCAGGTTGTCTACGAGAAGGGAAACCTACAGTTGGCCAAGATACCTCCATAGCCAAACACCACCAAGAAGCAGTGGGGTAGCCACTCAGGGGATTTATAGTAAGGAAAGAGCAACCAAGGGAGCAGGATCTTCAAAGATGGCACTCAACTCAAGCATGAAGAGAACAGGTATGGCAAGCCCACAAAAACACCATGCACTGAAACCAAGCAGTTCCCGTTACGATGCTGGGAAGGAAGTAGGGGAAAGTATGCGAGGCAAGGATTTGGTCCATTGGAAAATAAAACTGATGCTCAACAGCCCTGGGAGGGATTGCAGATGATGGTAACGGAACAATACAGCTGTCAACCCAAGGGGCAAACACGAGGAAGGTAGGCAGCAGATGAGAGGTGGGAATAAGATTTTGGAAGACAATAAATGACGGATAGAAACTTAGTTGATTTAAAAGTGGCAAGGAAGATGGGCAAGAAGGAACAAGTGTGCCTCTACTACACCACACACACACACACACACACACACACATACATACATACACACATACATACATAAACACCACACACACACACATGCACTCACTACACACATACACACCACACATACACACACACATACACACCACACATACACATACACAACTCACACACACATATACACACACCACACACACACACACCCCACACCAAAATCACAGGAGCCAGAACCCATCAAGGCCATTTGAAAACTGGAATAGGTGAAGTTGGAGACCTAAGGATTGGTTGAAAGTTGGCTTTGGAAGGAGTAGAAATAAGTCCACCAGAAGACAAGCTGGTCTGGTTTTTCTCTTGTATGAGTGGTTTCTAGGGAGGCAGGACCCTAGGAACCATGGCAAGTACAGTCCCAAGAAAACAAGGACAAACTGATCACCCTCTCACCAGTTTGCTGTCCCCACCCCAATTCAGTGCTCCAATCAAATTGCACCTCCGCCTCAGTAGAAGACCCGTTGGGTGTGCTTTGCCGTGAAGATGAAGTCCAGTGGATGGTCAGTAGCTCAGCAGGGAGAGACCCTGCTAAAAACTGGGTGAGGCAAGAGAGAGTCTGACAGGGAACCTGGGGAGCCCCAGCCTCCATACTCCCTCAGTTCAGGATCCTGGCACCCTACTGGCACCTCATCCTCCCCACATACCTGAGTGTCCTGCTCCTCAGTGGATCAAGAGATCTTCTTTGAAGGGGACTGTCCAGGACAAGCAATGACAGGTTCTGATCTTTTGATGTCCCAAGAGAATGTCCAGATGGCCACTAAGCCATGTTACCATGATCAGCGTCAGTCTGCACATCCTTCCCTGGAACAGAAAGGCTTCTCTTTTCCAGAGTTTTCATCCCCTCTCTCAATCACAGGTGGGCAGCCAAGGACCAACAGATGTGATGGTCAGAGCTAGAGACAAGCCCTTCAAAGAGAAGCAGGAGAGCAGACTAAGGAAATAGCAAGAGAGGTCACAGCACCTGCTGAGCAGCCTTCGGGGCTGCTAAACAACGGGAACTTCAGAGGGGGCGCGTGGGGGCTGGGGCGGGGCCTTGGCTGGCACAGTGCTTGCCTAATGTGCATGAAGCCCTGTGTATTCTCCAGGGTTCTCTAGAGGAACAGAACCAATGGGATGAATATATATATTCATGAATATATATGAATATATATAGTATATATATATATATTAAAACAATGTATTAAATTGGTTTAAGTTGAAATAGTCACAACAGCTGGATCACATCTAAGAGGCTAAGAACCCAGTAGTTGCTCAGTCCTTGAGGCTGAGTGCCTCAAATGTCCCAATCTGGCTCCAAAAACCTGGAAGATTCCCGGAGAGTCACTGACCCTCAGTCCATGATGGAAGCCTGGGAATGCTGGTTCTGACAGCAGGGCAGGTATCAGCGGCAATGGGGTAAATCAGCTCAGCAACAAGAAGGGAGGCTAGGCGAGCAAAAGATGGGTGATCTTCCTTTGGCCATGCCGTTTCATCTAGGCTGCTACCAGACAGTGTCGCCCTTATCTCAGATAGGTTTTTCCGTATCAAGGTGATCAGGTGAGGCTCGTCATGAAGGATCCTACTTGACATTAACCCCAACCATCACACCCTGGGTTCAATCCCAGCACCCCACAAACCAGGTGTGGTGGTGCCCAGCACTCAGGTAGTCGAGACAGGAGAATCAGAGATTCAAGGTTATCCTCACCTGCATAGCAAAAGTGAAACCACCCTGATATACGTGAGACCGTGTGTGTGTGTGTGTGTGTGTGTGTGATGGGGTAGGTTGGGAACGGGGGGAGGAGGAACAGGAGGCCCCGCTTTCCATCACAGCATTAGACAGATGAGGTGGACAAGCTGAGGAAATCGGAGAAGCAAAGAGATACACAAATCGCAAATCCAACAGAACAGTGACCACGGCTACCTGCTGTTTGCTTCGTTGTCAATCTGTGCATTTTCTGGAAGGATTCAGACTCATTCTGTAGTCAGAAGAGAAATATACATAATGATGTCAGAGTTGAAAGCCTGTGCTAGTGCAAGAGGCAACCTGTTGGGAGCTGAGGTGAACATGGAATCTGCCCGAAGGTCCCTGTTCTCCGCACGCAACCAGATCCATGGGCAGGAGGGAAACGGGGCTTCCAGAACTCCCCTAAATCAGCCTTTCAGTGGCTCTAGGTCCAGCTGGGACAGGAGCTCAGAGGGTGTGACGGAGCCTGGGTCTAGACAAGGTCTCTCCTACCATTTCTAGAAAGGACCAGGCAAGAAAAGTGCCCAGTTAGCTCCTGGGAGCTGCGGGGACAAGGCGATCTGGGGGTGGTCCCTCCACATGTCAGTAGGGAACTGGAACACTTCTTTCCAGACAGAAAGCAGCCAGGCCAGGCTAGCATCCAGCAAGGCCGCCAAGTGCCTTCTCTGTGTCTGGAAGCCCTGTGATGGATGCTCGCAGCTCCTCTAACGATACTTCGTCGGTGAGAGGTTTTGAAAAACCCACAAAGGCAAGGCCCCCAAACGGCTGGCCAAGGCCACTTGGCCACAATGAAGTCTTGAGTCTGATGCTACAGAGTGAAACTGGGGGAAGAAGTAACCTGCTCCTGGACAGTGTCCCACATTATCCCCTTCCTCAAGGTCCACCCAGCACAACACCCAAGAAGAAACTCCATGCATTCAAGAGGAAAAGGTTAGCCAATATAGTATTCCTCACTGACAAGACCTTCAAGACAGACAAGGCAGAGCTCACTGGCCTGGGATCTGTGAAGGAAGGAAGAGAGGATAGGTCTCTTGGGGGTGCTGCCCCACCCATGGGTCTCTCTCTCTCTCTCTCTCTCTCTCTCTCTCTCTCTCTCTCTCTCTCTCTCTCTGTTGTCTCTGACTTTACTGCACTAGTTGAGTGGCCACAAATACAAGATATATCTTGCTTTGTTATCAGAGCCTCGGTTTCCCTCATCAGAAAAACATTTTGCGCTCAAGCTGCCAGGCACACAGTAAGTACATAGATGATGACATTGTCCCAGGCTACCTCCCTCCCCTCCCTCTCCCTCCTGCAGGCTCCTTTGGCTATCAGCTGCTTACTCATCAGCCCACCATACCCTCAGCTGGGCAGTTGGCCCAGGATGGAGGGCTCTCTCCCAAGAATGCTGGTTCACATGGCTCGCCTTGGCTGTAGCCAGAGCCCTGTGGTCTACTTCACTGGTGGCTTAAGCTCTGTTACAGGCTAGTACCCAGTTCCAAGAGTGAATGTCCCAAGTAAGCCAAATAGAAGCTACATTACCTGTCAGAATGTAGCCTCATGAGGAATTTCTTTTCTATCATGGTCACAAGCTCACTGTTGGTAGTTTGAATGAAAATGGCCCCCATAGGCTCACAGGGAATGGCTTTATTTAAAAGGATCAGGACATAGGCCTTATTGGAGTAGGAGTAGCCTTGATGGAGGAAGTGTGTCACTGGGAAGTGGGCTTTGAGGTTTCAGAAACTCAAGCCAGGTCCAGTGCCTCACTCTCGCTTCCTGCTGCCTGCTGATCCAGATGTAGAACTCTCAGCTCCTTTTCCAGCACCATATCTACTGCACGCTGCCATGCTCCTCACCATGATAATGAACTAAACCTCTGAACTATAACCAAGCCTCAATTAAGTGTTTTCCTTTATAGGAGTTGCTGTGGTCATGGTATCTCTTTCACAGCAATAGAACAGTGACTAAGACACTAAGGTCCTGCTGTAAGAAGGGCATGGGGCATGGATGGGTGAGTACACACTACCCTACCATGGTTAGAAGCCTGGACCTCGTTACACGTCTGACAGTGTGCCTCCAAGGGTGATGTGAGTTGATGGTGTTTTAGTGGCTGTCCTCAGTAGCTGGTGGAGAGTGGGTGGAGGAGGCAAATGCAGCAGTCAGGAGGCTACAGTATAGCTTTGGATGAGGGTGGGCTTGCCCAAGGGCAGAGGTAAGATGGAGTCTGAGAAATGCTCACCAGATTGACAACACACACATAACCCAGCTTTCAGACAGGTCACCACAGTCCCTGTGGTGGCTTGAATGAGAGTAGGCTCCATATGCTCATGTGTTTGGATGCTTGGTCATCAGTTAGTGGAACTGTTTGGGAAGGATTAGGAGGTGTGGCCTTGTTGGTGGAGGTGTGTCACTGGGGGGTGCACTTTGAAGTTTCAAAAGCCCATGCCAGGCTCTCTCTCTCTCTCTCTCTCTCTCTCTCTCTCTCTCTCTCTCTCTCTCTCTCTCCCTCTCTCTCTCTCTCTCAACTCTCTGTCTCTGTCTCTCTCTACCTACCACCTGTACGTTAGGATGTAAAGCTCTCAGCTACTGCTCCAGCACCGTGCCTTCTTGTCTGCCACCACACTCCCTGCCATGATAATCATGGACTCACCCTCTGAAACTGTAAGCAAGCCCCCAATTAAAGGCTTCCTTTTATAAAGAGTTTGTTGGTCATGGTGTCTCTTCACAGAAAGAGGGCAGTAAATAAGACAGACCCTGAGGGACATGCTCAGAGGCCTGGATCTCATCCTGGAGCTGTGCAGACTTAGAGGGCTTCCAAGCAAGGAAGTCACAGGACCCAGACTGTATTTTTGTTGTTGTTTGTTTTGTTGTTGTTGTTTTTAAGAACCCCCCCCCAAAAAAACCCATTGAATTGTCATGGAATATTACTTTAACTGGGTAAAGATGTGTTTTGTTTGTATCTGCTGCCTTTGTTAATGATGTAAAGATATGTTACATTTGTTTGTGCTGCATGTGTTAACTGTGTAAAGATGTGTTGCATTTGCATTGATTATATAATATTAACCTGGGCTCAGAGAGGTGGGATTACCAACTGGTTGACAGGAAGTAGCAGGGAGGAGCTTAGTGTGGTTTGTTGTTGTTGTTTGTTTTAGTTGGGGCAGTGTGGAAGGGTGTGGCTTGCAGAAGAAGGCCATTTGCTATTCTAAGTCTCTGAGCTGGCAGATTTTTACCCTAGCCTTTGAATCTCGAGGTTTTTTTTAGCATGATAGAGGTTTAGTTAGAACTGCCTTTAGTGGCAGCAACCGAGCCATTGTCTGGGGGAGCAGAATTCCCCCCAGGCTACTGCATTAGTGGTCGGTCAGCTGGTAGTTTCAGTCTCAGCCACTGTAACAGCACCGGATCTAGGACAAGTTCCCACATCTGACCCGGGTGGCCGAGGCCTGAACAGCTCTGCTGCCTGGGCTGTTTCAGTAAATCCACCAACAAGCTACCTGTGGGCCACCCATTCTTGTTCAGGCCCTAAACCAGGCCAGGGCCCTTCTTGGGATTCACAGAACTTTGGAAATCCACTGCTCATCTGCAACACGAATATTAAAGGTCTTATTAATAAAACCAAACCTGAAGCCAGGTATTGGGGTGAATGCTGGAAGGTCAGAGAAACAGAACCAGTCACAGCTTCCTCACCTCGCCAATTCTTCAGCTGATCTCATTTCTCAAACTGGAAGCCTCTGTGTCCTCATCCGAATGAATCTCAGCTGAACTGCTTCTAAAAGCCTAAAAGCTTAACCAATTCTAGTTCCTGGTCCTCACGCCTTATATATCTTTCTGCTTCCTGCCATCACTCCCTGGGATTAAAGGCGTGTGGCTTTGAACTCACAGAGATCCGGATGGATCTCTGCCTCCAGAATGCTAGGATTAAAGATGTGTGTGCCACCATTTTCTGGCCTCTGTGTCTATCTAGTGGCTGTTCTGTCCTCTGACCCCAGATAAGTTTATTAGGATGCACAATATATCGAGAGACACAATATCATCACACTCATCTATCTGCCTGTCTGGGGCAGAGAAACTGTTTATGCCTGCCTCGATCTGGTCTGTCTCTGTATTGGTCAGTTTGTACTGGTGCTGTGTAACAAATGATCCCCACACCATGACTTTTAAGTAAGCACACTTCACACTGACCTCAGGTAAGCGCGACTCTTTCCTGTACATCACTGTCACATTTACTCCAAGCTGGAAGCATTGTCTCCATCTGGTCCAGAGCCTGGGAAAAGAGGAAGAGGGTGTGCAGAAAGGTAGTGTCAAAGAGTCTGCTCACACATGTACTTATCATCCCTGCCCACTCACTATTGGCCAAAGCAAGACATGTGCCAAGCTCAAGGTCACTGAGTTGGGGAGGTAAACCACTTGGGAGGAGATGTGTGGGCTTCCCACAGGAAAAGACAGTGGATATAATGACATGTCCAACACCCACTTCATGTGGCAGGCCTTGGACTGCAGGGAGCAGGTATCCATACAGACTTAGGCCAGGCCAGCAGAGTCCATGAGAGTCATTTCCAGCCTCCCATGCGAGCTGCAGCAGGACAGAGCCCTTATTCTCCTTGATGCTCCTAAGAAGGTGGGTGTGAACCTGAAGCCTCTGGCAGCTTGGTACCCGGAGGCGACAGAACCCTCCCAGTTCCTCACAGCATCTCTTGGTCCCCTGCCCCCAGGTGTAGCAGGAGCTGTTTGGTTGCAAGGATCTGTTCAAGCTGTGAGCTGGGTCCTGTCATGTGTCAGGCAGGGAGTCCTGATAAAGACAAGGCAACTGGAGACTCACTTTGGCTATGACAGCCGGGCTTCCCACAGGCAGGCTCTGCATCCTCGGCTACACAGACACTCCTTCAGGATAGAAGCCTACAGCTTATGTGTTTCATCACCCAGAGAACCGAACACATTTGAGGGGAAGGTATTCCTGAAGCGTCTACTGTGCGAAGCACTGTGCCAGCTGTTTACACATTTATCATTCCAGCCTTTGGAAATCTCTGTGAAACTCAATGCCGCTGCTGAGACCCAAAAGGGTGAAACTGTCCACAGCCACGCCAGAGTCAGAACTAGCTGGAAGTCCGCGGAGCCTGCACTTGCCCGTGCGGTTGACAACACTCTTCCCTACTGTGCCAACTCCACTTCTGATTGCCTTCGTTGGGAAGGACAGTGGGACCACAGCACTGCTCATGACCAGAGCTACCTGTGGACGGGGCTGGCATGTGGCCACCTAGGGCCAGGGCTGGAGTGTGAGGACAGAGGGAGGCAAAGGCAGGAGGATCACTTTCTCCTAGGGTCGCCCTCCAGCACTCCTCATAGACCTTGAAAGCAGGTGCTAAAGCTTCTCTTGCCCTGTCCAGCCACCTCCCGAGTCACTCCCATCCTGTGCTGGCTGTGCACGCCTTCCCATAGCTGCCTCCGGCTGAAGCCCACACCTGTCCACATTCTAAGCCCGTGTGAAAACCCTGACCCTCTGTGGCCACCCTGCCCGAATCCTCTGCTGCCCCCAACCCCACTTCCTATCCTCTGCTTCCAGCCTTCTTACACAGAGATTATTAAATATAACCCCCATCTGCAGGAAATATGCAAAAAACTGTTTATGTTTGGAAACTAAAATATATGAAAGTGAGTCATCAGGCAATTCTCTGCTTCAGTAAGCGATACATGCTCAGGCCAGCAGGCCTGAAATAGCACAGGAAAGCCTTTTCCCTGCTTGTGGCTCTGCCTATCAAGCACTTTTGAGCAGAGTTCAGGTCTGGCAGTATGAAGCAAGGACCCTCCGAGCCTTCTTCAGAGAGAGCCAGGGCTCTGGAGCTGGAGAGACCAAGGACCACTATCCCAACCCATGGTCAACTTCGAGGAAAGATGGATGGGATGCCTCTATGCTCCAGATGAACCCCCGTGACCTGATGGAGCCCCAAATCCAGTGACAGTCCTTCCCCTCAGCACCTGAGCTGGAGAAATTGACTGCCCGTCGTAGCTCCGTATCTGCACGGCTGCTCTCCTTGGGCCAGAGAAGCGGCTGGGCACAGCTGGGCAGCCTAGGGACTTGCCCTCGAGAGAAATAAGAGCCCCTGAGAGCCATCCCTCAGATAGATCCTTACCAACTCTTCCTCATCCTTTCCTCTCCTTCCACTCAGACATGGGTCTCCCTCCATATGACTCCTGCCCATGGGAGACACACATCGGATGCAAAGGCCCCCTGGCAGAGTAGACTGACTGTTACAAGCCCTGTGCTAGGCCTGACCTTCCCAGCTCACTGCACAACACCTTCTCTGGGCCTACTGAGAGCATGCCCAGCTCCTAGCTAAGCTTGAACCGTGATAGACGTCTTCATTTAAACAGATGCTCAGGAGAGCGTGCCACAAGTGCACGTGCACCCCAGTGGAGCTCTGCCAGAGAGCCAAGTGTGTGCCAGACTTGGGGGTGCCGGAAACACTGAGGCTAGGCCCTGCTAGGAGCAGGTGCCCTTCCAGAGCCTGGAGTAACCCCAAAGAAAGCACCTGCCCAGCAGAAGTCAGTACACTGCCCCCTCACTCCAGGGCTCAACAGAATTCGGTTCCATAGCTTTTTAAAATTTACCTTCAAAAAGGAGAGAGCAAGAGTTTTTGTTTGGTGTGACGATGAACGTCTGTGAAAGCACAGAATTCTGATGTTTTTCCCGTGCCTCAGTTTCTTCATCTGAAGATGTAGCCGAGTGCTTCCTTCTAGGGGTGCAAGGGAAGTTGTCTGTACGGGGTTGGTACAGTAGACAGTTGATCAAAGGGGCCGTTATGAGTAAGAGAGTCCTTTGTACCCACCGAGCTCTCATGTCACAGGACACCTCCTGACGCCTTCCACTGCCCTCCGACCCTCCCCGAGGGTGAACACCGGCCCAGTCACCAGGCTGCTGTCTGTCCTTAGCCTTGCCGCTCTCAGCGGAGATGCTGAGCTGTGCATGTACCTCTCCACTCCAGAGCTACCGTGAGGACTGAGTTGGACAGAGTCTGTCTGTGACCTGTGCAGTTTCCTGGGAATGGAGCTAGTCTCTCTTCTCCACACACAGACCAGGCCTGGATGCTTGGAGCCGCAAGCAAGGGGATAAAGGAGGAGAGTATCTGTAAGTTCCTCCACACTGCCCATGGAGGCCAGTAGGTGCGCTGCCCAGCGTCAAGGGGAATGGGGGCTTTAGAGCAACTGCAACCAACTCTCAAGCCTCAACACCTGGATGAGGATGGATCTGAGGACACCAGAATCTGCCTCACAGGGAGGGGATTCACCCTATGTGTGCCTATGTCACTCAAGAGCCTTGAGTGTGACATCCCTACAAAGTCACCCCAGCTCTTCACATGGATGCTGAGGAAGAACAGACCTGGTGGAATGGCAATGAGAAAAGATGCCCGCACTGACTTTGGACTTGACCAGAGGCGACAGTCTCATGGCCACACTGACAGTGGTAGCCACTGGCAGGCTCATGACCCGTTAACTCATCCAGACCCTTGCTCTAGCAAAGCATGTGTCCTGGAAGATGTCTAGGAGAGTCCCTTGGCTCCTCCTTCTCCAAGCCAGGGTTACAACTGCACAGAAAGATGTGGGCAGTGGGGGGAGCCCCAACTTCAGAGAGAGCAGGCCTCCAAGCTGGTCAGACACCAGGGATAACCACCCAACTCCTATTCCAAGAGCTCAGGAAGCAATGTGGTTGCTAAATGTGTCCAGGCCAAGATCAGCAGAACCAAGGAAACCCAGGCTTCCTGGCATCGCTACTCACCCTTTCTGACAAGCCCAGTAGTAGTTCCAAATCAGTGTGCAGAGCTACACCCTTCCACAGCCCTGTGCTCTGGCTTGGAATAGATCTTAGTAGCCAACAAGATGGTGCTGGAGAAGGACACCAAGGTGATGTACTTAGGGCAATGTGGGGAGAGATGGAGACACACACACACACACACACACACACACACACACACACACACACACGTGCGCGCGCGCGCGCGTCCTCTCTTGATGTGCCCAGGGGTCTGGGGAAGCCCATGCATACCGCATGCCTATCCTGATACACGAGGGACCCTGCCCCCAGCTAGCATCGGGGAGCAGAGCAGTGGTCCCCCGTGCTCTCCACAGTCTGGCTGGAGGCGCGTTCTGCGTGAGGCGGCAGTACATAAACTCTTGGCAAAGTTGGCTTTCCATGGTTTGCTGAACTCCGGAACACAGATGTCCCATTTGTGTTTCATTAGCGCCTCGGCCGCTCTGCGCCTCTCGACCTCTGCACCAGGCAATAATGGCCTGGCTCGGGCCCACCCGCACCAGCTGGCCGGGGACCTGCTCTGCCGACTAGGGCTGTGTCTGCTGTCAGCCCTTTCCAGGCGACTGGATGGCTCCTCATCACCAGAATGTCTCTGTGGGCCGGCGTGGACATGGGGGCACTTCATGAGCTTGGGAGGGTGGACTGTATGGGTCGGGGGGCGTTACGCGATTCTGGAGGATGGGCTGAGTGAGCATGGATGGGTGGTCATCACGAGCACGGGAATGGATGGATGCTAAGAGATACCCCCAGAGGGAGATGTGTCCAGAACCCAGCCACCCTGGGGGAGGCTAAGAGAAAAAGAGGGGGAAGGATGGGGACAAAATAGAGTCAGTAGAAAGGAGGGAAGGGAGGAACGAGGAGGGATAAGGAGGGAAGAAGGACTAGGGAGGCATGGCAGTTGGAAGTGAAAGCAGTCTGAGAACAGGCCTCACCGGGAGCTGAGCACACTCAGTTGGGCCTGGCAGACCACAGCTGCAGACCACAGCTGGAGTGAACGGCCAGGCAGCCTCTGAGTCCCACAGCAGAGTCCGCACAGAAAAAGCTTCTGAGGGACAGGCTACCAGAGCAGCCCTGCCCCCCAGGGTGCTGTGTTTCTGGTACCCTGTCTCTACCCTATGACCTCGCAGTCTGTGTTCTCGGAGAGAGCTTCAGGAGGAGCAGACCGTGTGGGAGGTGCACAGACACCAAGGCTTTGGACCCAGAGGTGGCAGGTGACTTGCCTTCTAACTTGCAGATCAACGAAGTCCTGCAGGAAGCTGGCACAGCCCAAGCTCCCAGTCTCCCAGTCTGTGCCCGTTCTGAGGCCCAAAGCAGAACCGGGTGCTGATAGTTTTGTATGGCGATGCTCTGGGTTGTCTAAGCTGCAGGCCCTGTGCCTGAATGTGTCCCTGGCACATGCGTTTGCCTGTCTTCTTCATCTGCATGGAGGTCCAAGATGAGTGTATTGGAATCAGGAGCCTTGCTATGGTGGGACTCTAGAGGACATGTCCCAGTCACAAAGGGGACCATGTTGGGGATGGAGGGCCCACAAGGAAAGGATGCTGGGAGGGAAGGCTGGAAGGCCATTTTTACTGCTACTATGTATACTGTGCTAAGCATGTTCACCCACAGAGACACAACAGAGAAAGCCCTCTCTCGTTCTGCGGTGAGATAGAACTCAGAGAAGGTACCAGTGCCCCAGTGAGGTTAGGATCCACACTCAGGCCCACGGGCTTCCTGGGTCATCTTCTGCCTCCTTAGGATAGACACCAATGGGCTCCGAAGTTGGGACCTGGCAGTGACCATACAGATGCCCTCCACCTTGGGTCAATCTGTAACCTTTTCGATGTTGTCATGGTGCAAAAGCGATTCTGGGCACCTTCGGGAGAAACCCTGCTTGCAGTGTTGAGTTTGGACGTTGCCTGCTGCTGTGACCACAGCTCACTGTCACCCTCATAATCAGCTAGGAGAACAACCAACACTGTGCTGCCTACAGTGCTCCTTGGCTGGCTGTGGTTCACACACCTCCAGCCTACACTGTTTACTGTGGGGGCCACACCCCGTGACAACCAGAGGAGCAGCTGTCCAAGGATCTGGTTGAGTTGTATTGGGCATTCCCAAGTGGCAAGGACATGGGTATCAACCATACTTCTCACTGTTTTCTTGCAGCACATGACGTGATGACAGAAGTCTCTAGCTCATTTTAGCTGTTATAATTTGGGGGTGACTTTATAGAAGTGTGCTTATATTGTGGTTTGAATAGGAATGGCCCCCATAGACTCATGTGCTTGAATGCTTGGCCCATAGGGAGTGGCACTATGAGGAGGTGTGGCCTTGTTAGAGGAAGTGTGTCACTGTAGGGGTGGGCTTTGAGGTCTAATATGTGCTCAAGCTCCACCCAATGTGGCATACAGTCTGCTTCTGCTGCCCAAGGATCAAGATGTAGAACTCTCAGCTCCTTCTCCAGCCCCATGTTCTGTCATGATGATAATGGACTAAATCTCCGAAACTCTAAGTCAGCCCCAACTAAATGTTCCCCTTTATAAGAGCTGCTGTGGTCATGGTGTCTCTTCATAGCAATAGAAACCCAAACTAAGACATATATCAAGAAATTCAAGGACACATGTGATCTTGCAGGCTTTCTGTTGTAGTGTTAATTTGTCAACTTGACAGACTCTAGAATCACCTGGGAGATGGGCCTCTGGACATGCCTGGGGGTGGTTATCTTGCTTGTATAAATTGAGGTCTGAGACTAGTCCACTGTGGGCGGCACCATTCCCTGGTTAGGATACTAGACTGTGGAAGTGGAGAGGGGGAGGTGAGCCGGAATTCACTGTTCTCTGTTCCTGACTGGGGCTGTTTCAAGTCACTACTCCCTTGACTCCCTGGCTGTGCTGGACTGCACCCTCGAACTGTAAGCCAGAATAAACTCTTTCTCCCTTCAGCTGCTTTTGTCAGGGTATCTTATCATAGGAGCAGGGAAAGAAACTAACACACCTTCGTCTTGCTGTTTCAACTACCAATTCTTTTTTTTAAAGATTTACTTTATTTTTTAATTTTTATTTATTTATTTATTATTTAGTGTGTGTGTGTGTGTGTGTGTGTGTGTGTGTGTGTGTGTGTGTGTGTTTGAGCCTGCCCACATGCATGCAAATGGGTGTGTTCACATGAGTGCAGAGTTCAGAAGAGGGCATCAGAACCCCTGGCGCTGGAGTTGCAGGCAGTTGTGAGATGCCCAGTGTGGGTGCTGGGAACTGAACTCAGGTTCTCTGCAAGAGAAACGTGTACTCTTAACCACCGAGCCATCTCTCTAGTCCCCAGCAGTTCTCTCTTCAGGGACTTCTAGAACCAACCACCACGATCAAAGAGAAGAGAGAATGGCATCCCAGGAGTGACTTAGAGTCCTTAGGGAAGGGGCCTCTGCCTGGGCTCAGAGCAGCTGTGGCCAGAGGAAGGGTTGGCTGGCTCCTGGCAAGTAAAGGTGACAGGATGGGGCTATAATAAGACTCACAAGCCCTGGGCTGCAAGGCAGGAGACTTCCTTTCACCCCCAGAGTCCTGGAGTACCTTGCTGGTTGGGGCCAACAAGGCTATGGATGGCAGGCATGCAGGGAGGATGGAGACAAAGGTTCCACCCTGAGCTGCTAGGGAGCCGGCATCAGCACCCTGCCCTCATTAGAGTGGGCTCAATCCCGGCCCTGCCCTGGGACTGGTCATGAGTTGCTCCTGCTTAGAAATGATTGCCCCAGGCTCATCACATGACCCCCGTCTCCTTTCAGGAAACGGTTAAGCTTTCCACAATAACAATCATATATCATGTGTCCTTAAGATGTTGCACACCTGTCCTTGGCGGGGGATCAGAAGAAACTGCTTTCTGGTGAGTGTAGGGAATGAGATCCCCCCCCTGCCCCCAGGGGACTGGCAGGGAGGGATGGAGGCGAACAGAAACACCCATCCACAACCTTGTGGCTGGGGAGGAAGAAGGGTCAGGTGTCACCAGAAAAGGCCAGCAGCATGGTAAAGGTAGTTGCCACCAAGCCCAATGACCTCCCAACCAGAGGTGGAAGGAGAGAGCTGACGCTCATAAACTGACCTCTGACCTCCCTGTGAACAACTACATGGACCTGAGTTTGGTCTGCATGCCTGCACATGCGTGCAGAGTAAATAAAATGAAACAAATATTGTTTAAGGAAAAAGAAAGGCTGAGGGGCCATGTCCTAGGGTTCCTATTGCTGTGAGGGAACACCACAACCCATTGATCACTAATTGAGAAAATGTCTTAGACCTGGATCTCATGGAGGCATTTCCTCAACGGAGGCTCCTTCCCCTCTGACGACTCTAGCTTGTGTCAAGTTGACACACAAAGCCAGCCAGGATGTGCAGCTTCTCAGTGTACCTGGGTTTTCAAGCTGGGCAGTGGATTAAAATTCAACTGTGGTCCAATTACCTGTATATGGCTGATTGCTGTCCTGTGGCCCTGGCTCTCCTGTTCCTTCTCTCTCCCTCCTTAGAGATGGGGAAACAGAGTCCAGAGTGTAAGAGGGACCCTCCAAAGAGACCAACTCTATCACTCAACCTGTTCCTTCCCCTCCTGGCTTTCACCTTTGTCATCAAAGAACCCCTCGTGAGAGACTGGGGCGGCAGTTCAGCAGTCCCCAGCACCCATGGTGGGTGGCTCACAACTGCCTGTAACTCCAGCTCCCGGGGATCTAATGCCCTCTTGTAGCCTCCAAAGGCACCCCGATATATGTAGCATACACACATCAATGAAAATAAAAATGAGCCACCCTAGAAGAAGAGCCATGTGTCTCTAGCTCCCAGACCTATGCTTCTCAAGAAGTATTCCTGGAAACTGGGGAGTGTAAGCAGGCTGCAGTGTGATTCCGGAGAAAGACTGAGCCCTCTGTCAGGCTAAACACTGATATGGCAGGGACACATTGGCAAGGACCTGGGGAAGGAGCCCAAGGGACTCCTCAGAGAAACGGAGCCAAAGGCCCAGATGTTCTGAGCTGAATTCTCCAGCAACTACCTGTAGGCTCCTGAACCTACACCTGAGGGAGGAGACCCTTTCTGCTCCTCCTGAGTCTTCTCAGAAAAGAACACCAGGTCCCCCAGTGGGCACCAACAGCAGCCTCTGGTGTGGACTCGGTGTGGATTGAGGAATGCTGCCCAGAACCCACCAGCTGTCCAGTTTTCAGGACCCAGAGAAGGTGGGAAAGGCAGGCTCCAGAGCCACACATTATAAAATCTGGCTGGGCAATGATGGCGCACGCCTTTAATCCCAGCACTTGGGAGGCAGCAGCCGGCAGATCTCAGTGAGTTCAAGGTCAGCCTGGTCTACAAAGCAAGCTCCAGGACAGCCAGGATGGCTACTGTGTCAAAAAACCAAAATGAATGAATGAATGAATGAATGAATGAATGAATGAATGAATGAATGAATGAAATAAAATAAAATAAGGAATGGGAAAAGAGCACTGGGTGCAGGCAGGTCTAGTCTAGTAAAGAGCTAGGCTACGGAGTACAGCGGCAGTGTGAGTGGCCACAGGATCCTAGTTTGGAGGAACAGGCTATGACATGAGCATTCTGGTCAGGATCTGCCAACCCCACAGAAACCTGGCTCTGACTGTCTCAGTAGAACTAGGTTTGTTGCTGTAATGGCTGTGGACATTGTCTGAAGGCTCTGGAATCACCTGGGCGATGGGCCACTGAGCATGCCTGTGGGAATCATTCTGATTGCTGAGGTGGGAGGACCCGCCCACTGTGGGCGGCACCATTCCCTGTCTGAGACCCTGGACTATACACATGGGGAGAGGGAGCTGAGCAGCAACAGTGACTCAGGTCTGCTTCCTGGTGTAGACGGGATGTAGCCAGCGGCTTTAAGCTCCTGTTGCCTTGATACCCCACCATGATGGACTGTATCCGTGAACTGTGAGCCAGAATAACCCTCTCTCCTTTGAGCTGCTTTTGTTAGTTTTGTTTTGTTTCATCACAGCGTCAGGAAAAGAAGCCAAGACACCTTCCATAAATGATGGTGTTGAGCATACTGCTGCTTCAGGCATGGCTGGATCCAGGCGTCTCACGGATATCAGGGCCTGTGTCCACATCTCCTCACTCTGCTTTCATTTGTGGCCACCTCACCTTCAGGCAGGTTTTCCCTCGTGATGGCGAAAGGGTGACTATTGCAGTGTCTTGCCCCACTCACTCCCCACCCCCACCCCTGCGATCAGCTCCAACTGCACCAGTTCTGGACTGCATGTCTGTCTCTGTAGTAACTACGCAGGGCCTGTGAGTCTGTGAGTGCTGGTGCATAGCAGTCCATCATTTCACTGGGTCCAAAGGAGCTACCCCCTCAGGAAGGCTCTCAATAGGAAAGTCTGTGTCCCGTTTATACTAGTTGGGAGAGTTACTGAGAAGGAACAGAGCAGGGAGGCATGGGTGGGGGGACAGGGAGGAACCACCTGAGATCCAGTCAATCAGGGTCATCTCCATGCTCCTGGGGGTTCTCAAAGAACTCAGGGAGACCCAGGTACCTCCCCGAACGGATGACTCTGGGACAGATGGTGTTGTGGTTGCTTTGCCTTCGTCTGCTGGAAGCTGTAGCTTAGAGAGGCCACTGCCCACAGCCCAAGAGGGCCTCAAGGTGGAGGGGCAGGGGCTCAGGGTTCCAGGGCAGAAGGGCAAGGAGACCCCTCCCATGCACTTGGTGTTTCTCTGGGCCTCAGCCTTGGGAGGGAAAAGGAACTTCTCTCCTAGTCAGTGACTGACTTAGAGATGGTGTGTGGCCTGACTCCAGCCAGCAAAAGGGCTGGGAGCCGACAAGGGAAGAAGCCTGGACCGCTGGGAAGGCGGCTTTGCTGATGGGGCTGGAGAGGACACAAAGGCCAACAAGAACCCTCCCTTTCAACCTTTGCCGTTCACAGAATCTGAGCGATGCCTCTGGACTGGGGCCGCCACCCTGCCACCATGACGGGAGGCCTCCTATGGATGGATTCATATTCTGAGAGTGGTCAGGGAACATCAAGATGCCGGGGGCGGGGCGGGGGGGGGGGCTCAGAAATGCTGCAGAGGTGCAGAACCAGCCACCCCAAGGCGGATTTTGTCAGTCGACATAGCGACCTCTGAGATTTCCCTTATCTATGGCGGGAAGCTGCCTACCTGATGTCTCGGGGAGGTCCAGAGCCTCAACGACCTGGCAGGATCTGGGGACCCTGGATGCCTAGGCCAGACGCTGCACTTGTCAGAGGCTGCACTCCCCGCGGCACAAGGCAAGTTCATCACCTCCAGCACACGAAAGGAAACCTTGTCCGTAAGTAACTCTCAGGACCTGGTTTAAGTACGTCTAATGCTCGCATGGCCGGAAACCAACATTTCTTTTTGCACAGTGAGAAGAGAACACGCCCGCCCAGCTTGAGTGGGGGATGGTGAGGTTCATGGTGGCTGTGTATTGGTGCTGAACTGGTGGTGATGAAGAGTGCCCGAGGGTGAGAGAGAACACATGTGTGCCAAGATGCGACCCGATGGCTTACAAGCTAGAGAAATGGGATCCCAGTTCTCCCCCGACCCCGCTTGTGTGTACGTGTGTGTGTGTGCGTCCAATACAATAATGTAAGTAGTAGAACAAACTATAAGCTTAATGTTTATTTTCAACTTTACATTTAATACAGTTTTTTGAATTATCTACAAAGAAAGAAATATCGTCACCCCCGAACTAAAACAATGACCCCCAAAGAAACCCAGAGTAGCCATCAGGAAGCATGGCAGGGAACAGGAAAGCTGACAGGCGCCCAGCTCCAGGGAGGTGGCCCTGCCAGCAGTGCCTGCCTGCTAGTGGGTCTCTGGCCAGTGTAGCAGGAAAAGTCAGAGGACGCCCCCTCCCAGGTCAGGTCCAGAGAAGGCCCCACTTCCTCCTCTGCCTCTGCTCCCTGGTCAAGTCCACTTCCCTCTAAGAAATCTGGGTTTTGTCTCACCGAGAGGGAGACGGAGCAAAGCCCCAAGAAGCAGCCGGATGTCTCAGACTGCTTGCACAGGCCAGCTCTGAGGGAGCCCCTTAAGCTCAGGGAGTTTGGCACGTGGGAGGTTAATTCTCTTATCAAAACTATACAAAATCCTAATTTTGCAGAGTGGCAATTTGGGGGGAAAAAAAACCTCAGCAATGGGAAAATGTTGGTTATGCAGCACAGACATTCAGTTCTCAGGGGATCAATTATAAAAACACTCATTCAGCTATTTCTATTCAAATGAACA
Source organism: Peromyscus californicus insignis (assembly GCF_007827085.1). Lineage (NCBI taxonomy): Eukaryota > Metazoa > Chordata > Mammalia > Rodentia > Cricetidae > Peromyscus > Peromyscus californicus. The sequence goes on along the minus strand of NW_026294447.1, from coordinate 54,891,460 downwards.
CCTGAAGAGGAGGCCTCGATGGTTTTAAAAGTGTGTGGATATTACTGGATAAACGTTAGTCCAATAAAAGAGATCATCATCCACTGCTTGTGTACATTTAAGTTGACACTAAAAAGATCTTTGTGGAGGATCGTGCGCCTCCCGCGCCTCCGCATCTTTTTATCTCTTCGGCCTTTAACGCTTTAGCAACTGAAGGAAACACACCAAGTCCGGCAGATCCTGGGTTTCTCTTCTCTCAGCCTCAGGATGAACCTGACACGGGAGCTGGGAAGACCCCGCCTAGGTGAGCAGCCACGACCCTGACCTCACGACTACGGAGCATCCTGCTCTGAGGCTCCACCACCAGCTCCTAATATAACATGAAACTCCTACTTGAAGACACACAGGGATTTATTTGCATTTGTCCTGTGGTCACAGCCCATGAATAGTTCTTACTCAGAAATTTGTTTTTCTTTTTTCTTTTTTTTTTTTTTGTTTGTTTTTTGTTTTTCGAGACAGGGTTTCTCTGTGTAGCTTTGCGCCTTTTCCTGGAACTCACTTGGTAGCCCAGGCTGGCCTCGAACTCACAGAGATCCACCTGGCTCTGCCTCCCGAGTGCTGGGATTAAAGGCGTGCGCCACCACCGCCCGGCGTTTTTCTTTTTTCTTAAGGTCTGAAAATATTTCCTCCCTTTGCTCCCCAACATCCACATGCACATGTGTGCATGTATACACACATACATGTGGATATGTACATATGATCACACATGACACATACATGGATATGCACATGCATGGATATGTTCAATATGCATATACATGTTCACATGTGCACATACATACACATGGCTATGCACCTGTGCTCACATATGACTATGTACACACACACACACACACACACACACGCTCACATAGATATATAAATATGCTCACACATATGAATATGCATATATGTGCTCACACATATTCACTTGGATATGCATCCATACTCACACATGAACACACATATGGATATGCACAGATATGCTCACACAAACACACTCACATACAAGTGGATATATACCCATGCTCACACATGCATACACATAACATGGATATGCACACATGTGCTCTCACACATATGGATATGCATACACGAGGTCACATATGCACATACATATACACACATACACATGTATACTCACACACATCCACACAAGCACACATAGGTATTCATATAAGTACATACACATATACATCTTTGTCCCTCTTTAAATAGAAATTAAGGAAACCCATGATCCAGGCAGCCTCTCCATCTGCAGCCTGGAACATGGAACAGGGTTCCAGACAGAGACTCCATCAGACTCTACTCTCAGCACGATTTTTTTCCCCATGCAAGAGGCCTTGGTCCAGAATGAAATGTAGAACTAAGAGGAGGGGGTGAGGCTGGGATGCGGCTCCGTGGGTCCAGCGCTTGCCCAACATGCATAAGCCCTGATCTTAATCTCCAGCATTGTGTGAACCAGGTGTGACTGCACAGATCTGCAATCCCAGCTCCCAGGAAGTAGAGGCAGGAGGGTCAGAAATTCATCGCCACCCTCAGCTACACGTTTTGAGGCTAGCCTAGGATACATGAAACCCTAACTCAAAAAAAAAAAAAAAATACAGAGGACACTGCCCGAGGTCCTAGGGTTGTCTCTCAATGGAGAGGGGAAGGCAAGGAGCAGGACAAGGAGCTTGGGGAGCTATAGTTTTAAGGCTTAGAAACAAACATCCCACCCTGTAATCCCAACACGGGAGAGACTAAGTCTGGAAGCCAGCCTGGGCTACACAGGGAACCCCAGCATAAAAATTAATGACTCCAGCCAGGTGCTTTTAAAAACAGACTTTCCTAAGAGGCACCTCTCTCACCCTGAGCTCTGGACCTTCTAAGTGGCACACGGGCACCTGGGTGATCTACTTCTCACTTGTGGTCCCTCTGCCCTTGCCCTAAGGCCTGAGGCCGCTGGACCCTTCTCGTACCATGGGGACTTGGCTGTGCCCTCCTTCCCCAAGCAGGCAAGGGGAGATGCTCCAGGTATCCCCTGGTGAGCACAGCCCTTCAGGGCAAGCTGCACTGGCTTGCTAACATTGCTACTTTATTTAGGTATGATTCACATCTGCCTGTCCCTGGGGCTGAGGAGGGGGCAGTGGGACAGGAGGGGCACAGTGTCAGTGGCAGCCACCTGGCGGGCAGGGCAGGCTCCTTTGTAGGCTACTCATAGGCTAGTCCACTAAGCCCCCATTCCAGGGCTAACAGTGACACCTGCAGTTTAACCAGCCACATATCACACTGCAGGACAGTAGCCTAGGAGGTGATGGAGAAGTCTCAGGCTATCTGCGGACTCCCTGGAGCCAACTGGAATCTTCTCACCATTGGTCCCAGGGGTGTGGGAGGAGACTCAGATCCCTGGTCTTGCTGCAGAAGCCAGACAGGCAGTCACCAGGACCCTGACTGTGCCCAGAGTCTCCAAAAGCACTGACCTGCTCCTGCTGTTGTCCCCATGCAGCCACCAAGCTGGGGTTTTGGCTTAGTGGGAAGAGCAGAAATCAGATTGCCAGTTGCCATGGTAGCAGCATGGGACATGCCATGGCAGCAGCATGGGACAACCATCATTGGTATCCTCACCTTCTCCCTGGTCCTTTCCCACTCAGCTGACTGAGACCACCATGTCAAACAGTTTTTACAGACCAGGGGACAGAGGAGCACAGAGGGGAAGCAGTATGGTCAAGGTTGCTCATGGCCATGGTTCCTAGGCCTGGTCCCTGCCCTAGCCTCCGGCTGTAGGGTAGTGTGCAAGACTGTAGTGAATTACTCAGCTCTTGACCGGGTGTCTACCTTCCTTGCAAGGCCACCATGGGGGACGCCACACCACACAGCTTCTCTACAGATTGTTTGCTTGACACAGTCCTCTGCTTTGCCTGTACACACACACACACACACACACACACACACACACACACACACACACACACACACACACACAGAGGCCAACACACAGAGGCCAACACACTCGGGAAGGCAGCAGGTCAGAGGTGAATTAGTTCACCACTCTGAACCAATCACAGCTCTCGAGGTGGGGATTTGGCAGCCCTGGCTGTTTCCCTCTGTACACTGCCTGCAAGTCTGAGAGCCAGAGCGCAGGAAAATGGAGTGAGGCAACGCTTCCTTTATAACTTTTCTCAATATTCTGCTGATTGCCAGCTCGGTAGCAGATGTGCTATGCTTAATGATGCATAGACAAGAAGCAGTCCCTAATCCCTAAATGAACTTCTTATCGCTAAATATATAAAGGGGAAGCTATATAACTCAATTTAGCTCTCTGCTCATCCAGCTTTCCCATTGAGGAGTGGAAGGAGAGCATGGGTGTCTAGGAGACCCATGGGGATAGAGGAAATGGAGGAAGCCACAGGCTAGCCCACCACAGCACCCATCACCCACACACTGACAAGCCCTCTACCCCACTTCTCCATGCCAGCACCTGAAGGGATGGCTCCTGAGCCTGAAGCACAAGTTCACACCTGCTCTCTGGTCTCACCTCAGGGGCTCCAGTGACCCCCTACACTGCCCTTTCCTCCTAACCTCAGCCTCCGCACCTGTGGATAAGATTCAGCAAGGCTTGCAAACTGATCCTTGTGACAAAGGGGTTCACACTGGTGCTCGGCACTACTCCCTGTGCCCGAGGGAGGCTCAGGTCCAAGTAGACAGATGTGAGGTCCAAACGCTGATACACACCAATGATGGGCACCCTAGACACCAGCAGCAGAGGGGGATTTCTCTCTACTACTCCTCCAGGAGGACAAGAGAGGGCAGAAGGGAGAGCTAAGGTCAATGGTTTGCATCAGGGGCCACTGAGGAACTAGAAGGCAAGCTAGTGGCGGCCTGGGAGAGGAGCTGGCTTCACCGCCCCCAACCCCAGCAAGTGAAGATGACCATCACCTGAAGGCTCCTGTTGACATGCTGAGGTGACCAGGAGGGTTGGGTTTGTAGCCCAGTGTGGGTGCTGGGAACCAAACTAAAATGGAGGAGCATCTCACCAGCCCTGTTCCTTGCCAATTTTAAGACCAGCACACCTTGAAGCACTGGGGGAGTGTATCCAGCCATACAGAATAGCAAGCAGACTTCAAGTTCTCCAAGAGAAGCCTGGAGAAGGGATCCAAGAGCAGGGCTCAGAGCTGAAAGGCAGGAGCAAGAAGTTGAAGGGGCACTCTGGGATAGTGCCTACCTTGTTCCCAAGCCTGGCACACAGCATGTGCTCATGGCATTGGCCTTTCCTTCCTCATACAACTGGAGGATCGATCGTATTGAGTACCAGCCAGGCATCCTACATGCATGAATATTGGTCTTCAGGTCCCCTTGATAGCATTGTGCACACTGTAGGAATGGCCAGACCTTCTGCTTATTTAGTTAACATGCTTAGCCTCCATCTGAGGGACCTTTAAAGGATAGTCTGTGTCTAGACCTTCATGAGTAAAATTAAAATTAGACACACCTGTATTCACATAGGAACAGAAACGTTACAACTAGAATGTGTGGCTTCCAGCCAGTTATTTCCCTCGGAGCCTTGGTTTTTCCATCAATAAAATGAGGCCCTTATGTGGGAGTTCTTGGAGGACATTCTGGCTCCGAGCCACTTGGGCTCTAAGAGTCCTATTTGTCATGTTTTCCCCTAAGAAACCATTCTAAGAAAGACTCAAGTGTCCCCTCCCCAATGGCAACGACCCCTTTCCTACCTGCTCTGGCCCACCAGTCAACTACCCCGTGGTGTACCCCATTCCTGTCTTTGTTTGCTGGGTCTAGAGGAGAAGGACCCTGGTCCCTCCTGGCTTCTTGGGGAGTCCTGATGAATACAGATACAGCCTCATTTGCATATTAGCGCTGGTGCCAATCTGAACCCAGCTGTGTGCAGCGTAAGGTGAAATACACGTTCCCCCAGCCTGGCCACGGACGGCTTCTCCACACTGCTAATGGAAAAGCCTTCGGAGTGGGCCCACATCGCATATGCATAAGCTGGCCCTTGGCTCCAGTGGGTGGAGGAGGTGCACATGTTTTCCCATCGTTCCTCTTACTGCTTGCTTGAGTTTCCTATGAGATTAGCAGGCCACCTGGGCTACAGAGCTATTTAAAATGACTTGGGCCGGGCGGTGGTGGCGCACGCCTTTAATCCCAGCACTGGGGAGGCAGAGCCAGGCGGATCTCTGTGAGTTCGAGGCCAGCCTGGGCTACCAAGTGAGTCCCAGAAAAGGCGCAAAGCTACACAGAGAAACCCTGTCTCGAAAAACCAAAAAAAAAAAAAAAAAAAAAAAAAAAAAAATGACTTGGTCAGGCCCGGATTGGCCTCCTGGGGGTCCGCCTTGGGGTGGCTGGTTCTGCACCTCTGCAGCATTTCTGAGCCCCGCCCCCCGCCCCCGGCATCTTGATGTTCCCTGACCACTCTCAGAATATGAATCCATCCATAGGAGGCCTCCCGTCATGGTGGCAGGGTGGCGGCCCCAGTCCAGAGGCATCGCTCAGATTCTGTGAACGGCAAAGGTTGAAAGGGAGGGTTCTTGTTGGCCTTTGTGTCCTCTCCAGCCCCATCAGCAAAGCCGCCTTCCCAGCGGTCCAGGCTTCTTCCCTTGTCGGCTCCCAGCCCTTTTGCTGGCTGGAGTCAGGCCACACACCATCTCTAAGTCAGTCACTGACTAGGAGAGAAGTTCCTTTTCCCTCCCAAGGCTGAGGCCCAGAGAAACACCAAGTGCATGGGAGGGGTCTCCTTGCCCTTCTGCCCTGGAACCCTGAGCCCCTGCCCCTCCACCTTGAGGCCCTCTTGGGCTGTGGGCAGTGGCCTCTTTAAGCTACAGCTTCCAGCAGACGAAGGCAAAGCAACCACAACACCATCTGTCCCAGAGTCATCCGTTCGGGGAGGTACCTGGGTCTCCCTGAGTTCTTTGAGAACCCCCAGGAGCATGGAGATGACCCTGATTGACTGGATCTCAGGTGGTTCCTCCCTGTCCCCCCACCCATGCCTCCCTGCTCTGTTCCCTCTCAGTAACTCTCCCAACTAGTATAAACGGGACACAGACTTTCCTATTGAGAGCCTTCCTGAGGGGGTAGCTCCTTTGGACCCAGTGAAATGATGGACTGCTATGCACCAGCACTCACAGACTCACAGGCCCTGCGTAGTTACTACAGAGACAGACATGCAGTCCAGAACTGGTGCAGTTGGAGCTGATCGCAGGGGTGGGGGTGGGGAGTGAGTGGGGCAAGACACTGCAATAGTCACCCTTTCGCCATCACGAGGGAAAACCTGCCTGAAGGTGAGGTGGCCACAAATGAAAGCAGAGTGAGGAGATGTGGACACAGGCCCTGATATCCGTGAGACGCCTGGATCCAGCCATGCCTGAAGCAGCAGTATGCTCAACACCATCATTTATGGAAGGTGTCTTAGCTTCTTTTCCTGACGCTGTGATGAAACAAAACAAAACTAACAAAAGCAGCTCAAAGGAGAGAGGGTTATTCTGGCTCACAGTTCACGGATACAGTCCATCATGGTGGGGTATCAAGGCAACAGGAGCTTAAAGCCGCTGGCTACATCCCGTCTACACCAGGAAGCAGACCTGAGTCACTGTTGCTGCTCAGCTCCCTCTCCCCATGTGTATAGTCCAGGGTCTCAGACAGGGAATGGTGCCGCCCACAGTGGGCGGGTCCTCCCACCTCAGCAATCAGAATGATTCCCACAGGCATGCTCAGTGGCCCATCGCCCAGGTGATTCCAGAGCCTTCAGACAATGTCCACAGCCATTACAGCAACAAACCTAGTTCTACTGAGACAGTCAGAGCCAGGTTTCTGTGGGGTTGGCAGATCCTGACCAGAATGCTCATGTCATAGCCTGTTCCTCCAAACTAGGATCCTGTGGCCACCCGCCTGCAAACCCCACTCTAGGGAAATCCAGTGTGTCTGACCTCCAAGAGCACCTGCACTCATACACACGTAATTAAATCTTAAGCCGGGTGGCGACGAGGTACGCCTTTGATCCCAGCACTTGGGAGGCAGAGGCAGAAGGCTCTCCGTGAGTTCGAGGCCAGCCTGGTCTACAGAGTGAGTTGCAGGACAGCCAGGCTACACACAGAAAAATCCTGATTTGAAAAAAAGCCAAACAAACAAACAAACAGCAAGGGAGCTGCCAAGATGGCTCCACGTGGAGACACTTGCTGCACAGGTCTAACGACCTGAGTTTGGTCCTCAGAACCCATGGTGCAAGGAGGGAACTGGCTCCAGAAAGTTGTCTTCTGACCTACACGTGTGGTACAGCTGCCCCACACCCCCAGTCATAACAAATTAAATTAAAAGTCAGTTAATGGTCCAGGCATGGTGATGCATACCTTTAACCTCAGTACTGAGGCCTCAGAGGTAGGCAGATCTGTGTGTAGGGCCAGCCTGGTCTACACAGGCCAGCCAGGGCTTTATAGTGAGACTTTGTGTTTAAAAAAAAAAAAAAATCAGCTGAGGCCTGGGGTGAGAGAGCACTTACTTGCCTAGCATCTGCGAAGCCCTTGGGTTCGAGACAGGCGTGCAGGACGGTGGCTGTGAGCCATGAGAGAAGGCACACAAGCTCACGGCCCTCCCGTGCTGGTATTCAGGAGAGCTCAGCAGTCCCATCATACATCTGGAGGGAGGGTGACCTTGGTGCACAAACTACGTGATGTCCTCTCCCCCCAGTCTAGACTCTTATTCCGTTCCTGCTTGATTCTGAGATTCAGGGCTGGGTTCCAGAGATGGACTCCTAACAGATAGGCTTCTGCCTGCAGCCTGCCTGCCTGCCTTCCTTCCTTCCCCGTCTAGGGCAGAACTCCTTTTTGAGGATCACAGGCGTTACTCTGCAGCCAGTCTGCTTGCTCCTCGGAAGGACAAACTGCTAACACTGAATGTGAATTTGGCATCCACCTCCCTTGATGCTCTTAGCATCCAGCTAAGGAAGGATTAGGGCAGCAACACCATGCTGGCTTTTGACCAAAATCAGTTATAGGCCAACACTGGTTTGTTGACACCCAGAAGCCACTTTTCCAGGGCCAGCTGTGGGACAGTCTATGCTATGCTTCCTTTGGTCATGATTGCAAACTTGCTTTTCTGTCAGAGAAGGCCTAGCCTGATAATAATGGACTGGGAAAGAGCGAGGAGGTGGTTACTAATGTAAGGAAGGGGTTCACCCCTCAACTCTCTAAGAACCTTCCACCTGCCAGACCATCTCCACCAGCTGGGTTTCCTATCATGTTGGTCGGTAAATAGCAAAGAACCTTTATGTCAGAACCTTTTCCCAGGAGTGTGGACAGGACCATAGCACATTGCTTCTGCTTTGAGGCCTCTATGGTACTCAAATTTGAAGACCCAGGGACTGGTTCTTCAGGGATGTCTGTTTAGAAGGGTCGCACGTTTAAATCCTAGCTCCCATGGCTCCTTGTTGATGCCCTTAGACAAACTGCTGGCTTTCTCTGAATCCTTAGGCTCCAAGTAGTGACACTCCCCTGTCAGGCTGTTTTGAGAAAAGGACATTGTTGTGATGAGCTACAACTGTGCCTGGTATAGCCAGGTACGCTCTGTCCCATCACCCTTATAGTTCCACATTAGCAACTGGCTTTGCCTTCTAGTAGATACAGGGCTTGGCAAGTATTCTCTCCATTACCCCTTTTCACATCTAAACTGGGAATTGTTTCAAAGGTTTGGGAGAATGCAGTGAGATCATCTATGCAACACATCAGCATGTCTAGGATATGAAATCTTAGATGCTGGCCCAGTCCCTGGTACAACAGGAAGCTCTAAATGGCAGAACGTGGTCAGGTCTTCCTCCCATTCACCACGTGGTTGCTACAGACATGAACATAGTTCCCCAGTTCTCAACACCTGTCTCCCCATGGAGCAGCCACACATTCACAGCAAGTGCTAAAACTCAGCCAGAATGCTGTGAAAGCAGAGGACTTAACCCTGCCTGAGAGATCTCAGCCACCTCAGAATAGACAATGGTCTATAAGGTGGAGCATGCAGGACAGTGGTGGACAAAGAGGAACTGGGACAAGAGCGTCTATGTACACAGAAGCGCATGAAGCGGGCATGGAGTCAGACAGGCCACACAGGGCCTGGGGTACATCCTCCTCCACAGTCCACTGCCAGGCGCCTGGGCTTGGATTTGAATGAGGAAGCACAAGCAGGAGCCAGGCTCTGCTAACACTGGGCTCTTGTCTCCCTGCCTACCCACTGGTCCTTCTGGGGCAGGAGCTGAGTACATTGAGCAGCCAGAGAAGCATGTATCACAGAATATGTCAGATCAGGCTGCTAGGCAGAGCCTCATCACCCCTGGGTATCCAGTGTTAGTGAGAGGCCCAGGCCAAGGCCCCACTACTGCTGAGCAGCATGGTTGCATGGGGACAGGGGAAAAGGCAGAAGGCACACATCACTGCCCTGCTGAGCTGAGGACCCTGGGTATGGAGGTGGACATGCATATTGCTTCTCTAACAAAGGTTCTCAAGGGCCTGTCCTTATTTCTCCTCTTCCCAACAGCCCTTCTCTGGCCCCGCCCCCCAGAACTGCGTATTGTTCACTATGTACCCTCCCCTTCAGCCTTCAGTAGAAGCTGTAATTAGAACCAACAGACAGACAAGCAACACCAGGAACCCGTGCTTCCCCACTCCTGTTGGGTGGATGTTTAGTGTCTTCTGTTTGGGCTCTGAATTGCCACACTTGGGATGGGGATGGGAAGTGGCATCTGGTCAAGCTCCCATACCTTCAGCCATGTGGAACACAAAGATTTTGGGGGCTGCTGGGAGGAACGTGGGCCTGCAAAATGGAAATCCCCCAACCGCAGGTCAGGAAAATGAGCAAGTAGCGCCCGAGTGAGAAGAGGGCAGGAATGGAGGAGACCATGTGGGAGAGGGCTGGGGCGGGGGCAGAGGTCCCAGCATTTATCAATGAAATAGTAACAGCTGTTTCTAGCCTTAACTAGATTCAGTGATGGATGCCAAGGACTAAAAGGCTTTCCCAGGGGCCAGTGAGATGGCTCAGCTTGAAGGCATTTGCCATCAAACAAAATGGCTTGAGTCCAATCCTCAGGACCCACATAGTGGAGAGAACTAACTCCCAAGAGAGACTCTCTGACCTCCACATTGTGTGCTATCTCTCACACACAAAAATGTTTAAAAAAAAAAAAAAAAAGCTTTCCCCCAGAGGGAACTCTTAAGATTTGGGTCCTACCTGGACAGGCCATGCCCTCAGTTTCCACAGGTACAAAATATTGTTCCCTCATGTACCCTGAAAGCCAAATGCCTAGATATGTCAGGACAGAGGTGCTGGAGGCACATTTCCAGAGTAGGCCGTGACCAAGTGGTCCAGGAAGGGAGTGGGAGAGAAGAGCAGTGTCCAGTCTCCAGTCAGGCTGGTGCTCCAGCTCACCCTCCCGTCAGGACCTCGGGTACTGCTGTGTGTGCTCCCTTCCCTTCTTGGCTTCTAAGAGCACTAGGACCTTGAGCAGATCCTTCACCACACACTGCAACATCCCCACCCCACCCCAGCTCCTCGGCCCTCTGTACTACAGCCTGCAGCGGGCTCCTATGCCTGTTTGCAAAATTCCTTCATGGCCCTAGATGGCCCTGTTTGCGGCTCAAAACCACATCAGCAAAGTGGCCCGACTTCCTGCAGCTTCCCAAAGCTGCCAGGAAGCTGCAAGCATGGTGAGAGCGAGCCTGGAGTTCAAGCTGCTCTGGACTGCTAGTATCACATTGTCACACAGAGCACTGACACCTGACACAAGCCCAACTTCCAGAAACTGTACCTTCCCGCCCCTCTGCAGTCACCAAGTTCCCCCCTGCTCCCAGAAAATGTTACCCCACTCTCAAGACTTGCTAATATCTTTTTCCCTTCCCATCAGCGCCTTCTGATGTGGTTAGCTCATGTTGGCCATCCTCTAAGAACTCAAGCATGGAGAAGCAGTACTTCTCCACAACTGGTGTCCATATATGAAGTAGCCTCTCCCATGTGAGAAACCTGCCCTTTGGAACAGCAATTCAAACTAGTTTTAGACCCACTACTTTTGCCCAGAGTTGTCATGGCAGCTCAGGTGTCATTTTTAATGGCCCCAGTGCCCAGCACGAGCAATTCCTTCTTTCTGCAAAAATGCGTGTGGGAGGGAACTATTGTGAGGGACATAGAACTCCTCACAGGAAACACAGCTGTACCCACTGGAATTACAAGCGTCAGCCTAGTCAGTCACTGCTGTTAGCTTCAGAGTTCAGTGTCTTCCACAGTGCTGGACTCTCACCATGCCCCAGTCTGTTTGGCATCCTGAGCAGTCTAGCCAGCCCCCACGATCCTTCTCCAAGGCTAAAGGCCAGTCTCCAGATGGCTGTCCTAAACTAAGGAGACACACCCAGGGTACCCTCTAGTCAACATCTAGCATCAGGAAAAAGAAACAAAAAACATACAAAGAATGACCTTGATTATGTCTGGGGAAAAGCACAAAAGAAAACATGGATGGAGAGCAGTAAGAACCATCCAAGTAGGATTTGTGGGTGTTTTTGTGTGGGCACCTATGTGTTTTGTGTATGTAGGCATGTGTGCCCCACAGACATGGAAGTCAGGACAACCTTTCTCCTGTCTTCCATGTGGGTCCTGATCTCTGGTTGTCAGGCTGGAAGACAAGGGCCTTTGCCTCCGCACAACCTCACTGGCCTGGGTTTCTTGTTGTTTTCCTGGAATTTTTGAGAGTTTTACTATGTAACCCAGGCTGGCCTCAAAATTGACACCTACCAGTCTCTGACCCCCAAGTGCTCTGGGATCATGGGTGTGCACCATCACACAGGCAAGTTCTTTGCTTTTTAAGTATTAAAATGATAAGTGCATATTACTTCCATAGTCAGGACAAAAATTCTATTAACAAACTCAAGAGCACCAAACTTGTTTAAAAGTAATTGACCTAATACCAGTTTGCCAGATAACAATCCATAATGACCACTTGGATGGTAGTTTATATGCAGCATACCGAAACCGCCCCCAAAACTTCACTTTTAGATGTCAGTGAGCACTTTACCCGCCTCCCCACAACATTCCCAAGATGCAAATCTCCTCCAAGTGAACTTCTCTAATCTGGCTTACTCCAGATTTGTCAAGGACTCATTTCCACAATACAGTACTACTGAGGTCACTCCACAGACGTTCTAGACCTGCTCTCATAATTCCTCACCTACACCCCATGACACACAATACAACAGTTTTAAGGGAATCCACACATTTAGACACTGGAAGGCTAGATAGATGCAAGAGCTAGTCCAGCCTTCCAAGGAAAAGTCACATTCAAGATCAAGTCTATCAAAGTCAGACACACCCAAGGTAAATCCAACTTACTGAGAGGTCCCAAGCAAGATGCTTTAGCAAACTAAGTATGCTTTCTCATTTGTAAGTGATCACACCCCCTAATGTCACCGTTTTCCCATCATCAGACCTATTTCTTGATACTCAATAGACACAGTCCACAAAATGCAGCTACCACTGGTAATTTTGGAGGACTGTTTCTAGTGCCAGCCCTCAGCAGAGGCAGGCAGGCGGGCAGGCCGTTGTCTCTTCACAAGTGGCACACAGCATTTGTCTTGGCATTAAAAGGAGAAAGCCTCATGATGGAGACTTCCATGCTCCCAGCCCACCATAATTAAAGAGGGCTTTGCCTGCCCCCAGATGTTTTCCTTACTCTGGTCCTGTCCAAATCTCACAGCAGGAAGGCAGCTTTGGAAACAGGGTGGGAAAGGCTGGCATAGCTCTGCTGTCTACAGCTTGCCTTTGCGCCTGCCCTCTAATAAGTCCAAATTAGGTTTATACCAGAATTCACCCCCTCAAAAAGAAAAAAACAAAACAACAAAAAAAAAAAACCTACCATGATCCTTTAAACACAACCTGTCCACATGCTGTTCCATGTAAAGTTCGAAAAACAAATCTAGAAAGAATATGCTCTACATTATTCACAAACTAAGAAGGTATTAAACATGTTAAACATGTTGCTGTGGTCAGCAGGCCTGGGAGGACAGGACAGGATGTTCTTTTCCTGGAAGGCTGGGGCTTTTCTTCAAACTGGTGGAGATTTCCCCAGCATGCAGTGCACCGTAGAGCTGGGATGGAATTCATTGAAAAGGTAGTTTGCCAACACATCCCTGAACAATACCTGGGTCCTACAACAGCTGTGTTAGTCTGGCATGCTGTGTTTGCCATCTCGGTTTGCGCGACATCCCCAGGCAGCAACCCCCCAGTGTTCTCTCCTCACCTTTCCCAATTTCTAGCAGCCTGCAGGAAGAAGCTAACCACACTACTCCACACTTGATTCACCCATGGTGTTTTCCTTTCTTTCCCCCTCCCAGTATTATCTGGGAAGCCTTCAGTGGGGCAACTCACACCACTACATATAAACCTGAAATGTCTACGACAGCTGGTTACAGTATTTGGATGAATCCTGACACGTTTATCTTCAAAAGAATCTCAAGCCTTCCACCTCTCCAAGGATAACATTTCTAAATCTTACCTTGAACCCAGGTTGAAATCACCTCAACGGAGAAAGTAACAAAAACTTCCAGCTGTTGAGGCCAATGAGCATGGGGAATAATCAGGGGACTCAGGCCACACAGCAAGCAAGTGCTAACACTGAAGACACCAACACTCTGGGGCTTGGAAACGGACATTCTTTCTCCGACAATGGCTTTAATTTGGGTAATTTGTTAAGCTCGATTCAAGAGTGGCTCTGTTGGCACTTTTCTCTCATGTCCCAAACCTGTCACAGATAAAGGAGTCTCCTACGCAAGTCAGTTCTCACACATGAAACCAGGCATCTTGGCCACAGTGCCACTGGCATTTCAGGCCTTGCATGCAACAAAGCCTACACATCTCCTTTATGAAGTGCCCACCTTTCCACAGGCCTTAGTGGCTTATGCCCTCCACACCACAGTGGGGATCCTCCTTGACTGTCTCCCTGGAGTAGCCAGCTAGGCAGCAGGCTGGAAGATGGTGTACCATTCACACATGAGGCCCTGGCTCACTCTAGCAACGCTAAGCAAGCATGCACCACCACGTGCCCAGTCAGGGCAGCCTTTCTGTCCAACACAGCTCTGCCAGAGTGGCTTTCTGGGGTTACAAAACTGCTTCAAAAGGCAACCCTGAAAAGCCTGACTGAAGAAAGGCTCTGCTGCCACGGAACCAACTAGGCCTCAGAACTCACCCTCCACATGCTATGGTTGCCAGAGCCTCCCCTAGGCCAAGCCTCAAGACCTTCCATTTTACCTTTCCTAGCAGGAGTGAGTCAAGACAGCAAACAGCAGCAGGAAGGCTCTACTTCAGTCAGTCAGACAGCTAATTAACACCAGATATAAATGACTGCTGTACACCAGGCTCCTTTCCTATCACCTCCCACAGTGGACCCCCTGATTATCCTCAAGGCTGAAAATGCCTGAAAGTCAGCCATAGTGGTGCACACCTTTAATCCCAGAACTCAGCAAGCAGAGGGAAGAGGATCTCCATGAGTTTGAGGCCAGCCTAGTCCACATAGAGTTCCAGGACAGCTAGGGCTACATGGAACAACCCTGTCTCAAAAAACAAAAATCCAAACAAAGGCCGGCATGAGCTCACCCCCGCTTCACCTCCAAGCTCTCCACTCCCATCACAAGCACTAGCCACTCCAGGGCCAGCACTGAGATGGAGGTTTGTGCTCACTCCTTCCAGACTCCTGGACAAATGCGAGGACTGCCCAGTGCTGTATGCCTACAAGCGCAGCATTCCAAAGGCTGAGTTAGGATCATGAAGAATGACAAGCCAGTCAGGGTTATATATCAAGACTGCCTTCAACAAGAAAGACAAAACAAAAACCAAAAAAACAGGAGTTCAAGGTCAGCCAAGGCTGTATAGAGAAATCCTGTCTGGAAAAAAACCCAAACAAGCAAAAAAACAAAACAAAACAAAACAAAAAAACAACCAACCAATGACAGACTTGAGGAGAAATGTCTCCCACTAGAGATGGGTCAGAACTTCCTTTTGAAGGTGACTGCTAGAACATAGAAATCTTGGCTCGACCTGAAACGTCAAATATTGCCCAGAGATGGCAATTACAAAATATGGATGCCTCCCAGAGTCAACATTTGAGCCAAAGCTGCCATGGGCAGCTAAGTACAACGTTATTACTCAGACTTGAGAAGAATCACGGGAGTTTCACGGAAGCAAACTGCGCAGAGTTTTACACATTGGGGAGGTGACTAGGGATCAAAAGGAGAGCTTCATATGTGCTACTCAAGTACTCAAAAGGCTTTGTTACTGTACTTAAAAATTAACTTTGAGGACCATGAGTTTCAGGATAGTTTTGGTTAGTGACATCTCAAAAAGAAAAAGATTTTTTTTTTTTTTGTTTTTTGAGATAGGGTTTTGGTTTTTTTTTGGAGATAGGGTTTCTCTGTGTAGCTTTGGATCCTCTCCTGGCTTTACAGACCAGGCTAGCCTTGAGATCCACCTGCCTCTGCCACCACCGCCCAACTGAAAAAGGAATTTTTATTCAGAAACTAAAATGTTCACATTTGAATCATATAACAATACAAAAGCCACAATGATTTTTTTAAAGTCCCGTTAAGGAAAAATCACATTTGGATCATATAACAATACAAAAGCCACAATGATTTTTTAAAGTCCCCTTAAGGAAAAATCCAGTAAAATGTTACATGCAACAAAACCGAAGCCAAAAGCATGTACACAGGACCATTTTAAAAACTGCAGCCCGCTGGGCGGTGGTGGCACACGCCTTTAATCCCAGCACTCGGGAGGCAGAGCCAGGTGGATCTCTGCGAGTTCGAGGCCAGCCTGGTCTACAGAGTGAGTTCCAGGAAAGGTGGAAAGCTACATAGAGAAATCCTGTCTGAAAAAAAAACAAAAAACAAAAAACAAAAACAAAAAAAAAAACAAAAACGAAAAACAACAAAAAAACAAAAGTGTAGCCCAGGCATGGTGTCACACACATTTACTCCAGCACTTAGAGGACAGAGGCAGGAGCACCTATGAGTTAAGGCCAGCTTGGTCTATACCAGGAGTTCCAGGCTAGCTACAATTAAGATCCTGACTCAAAAAAACAAAACAAAAACAAAAACAAACAAACAAAAAAAAAAAACAAAGAAAAAAGAAGGCTGCAGGAACTAACTGTACCACTAAAGTCTTAAATATTAAGAGTAAATTAAATATTAAGAATTATGCACAGTAGTATATGTAGTATGTATTCTGATGCAGAATACCAAATTTGAGGCAATGGGCTACTGGATACTGGACTTAAGGCAAACAAAAGAAAAAGAAAAGCCCACATGAGCCAAAATTCTAGTTGCTAAAAACCTTTCTGCAGACGGACCAAACGCCTAAACTCCCCAGCAGCATGGGAATAGTCGCCTTGAGTCACCCTGATACTGTTATGACATTCAACACCCGTGCTCAGCCAGTGTGTCCTCATCAGGACTAAAGGACGCAGTCTAGAAAAAAAAGCAGGCTTTCTATAATAAAAACTACAGTTTTCAGAATAAAACACAGTATTTACTAAGTCAAATCAAGGTGAATTTTGAGTACTCATAAGAAACGACAATTATTTTGCAGTGGAAGGGTCACAATGCTTATCGGTTGTTCTGAACATCTCATGAACCTGAGACTAAAAAATGAGAAGGCAGGAAAAATCCAAAGGAAACAAACGCAGGAGCCTAATAGTGCAGTAAAGCTCCCACAGTCTTGGCACCGTGTCCAGGCACGGTCGGTTCTCTGCTGGGGGCGGCATTCTTGGCTGTGAAGGCAGATCATGCCCTCTGTCACTCATGGGGAGCAGTTCTGCCCAACTGTCTCTTCTCGACAACTTTATCATCAATCTCTTTATTAACAGCTCCACTGCAGTCAGAAAACGCAAACAAGGACCCATTCTCATGCCAGATTTCTGGAAATCACACAGCACCAGGAACTACACAGTGTGAAAGTTTGTGAAGAGGGTGCTGTGCCAAGACAGACAGTATCTACAAGACAAACACAAAGTCAGGACATCTACCTCATAACGTCAAGATATACAGACTAGCTTATATCTAAAATCCTAAATGAACCCCAAATATCCACATCATGTATGGAGACAGAGGGGCCGCAGTGACCAAGAACCACCCAGAAGCCCAGACACACCTTTACCACTTCATTTCCAAATGTCCTTGAAGCAAAACTAAGTTCCCCTCCCAAGACCCCCCAATCTAAACTGTCTTAGGATTATGAGACATCACTATGGAGCACACAAGACTGAAAGAGATGTCTACAAGGATCCTAAGAGCCCCCACCAAATGAGAATGTTTGAATTACTCAAGCTACTTAGTTTCAGTATGAAATCTGTTAGATCAAAAGTAACTTATCTTATAAATTAATTAAGAGAAATGCTTCTAAGAGGCTTGTAAAATATTTTAAGAGATACACACATATAAATAAATATATAAAAATCAGGTCACATCCACAAGTATTTAATGCTGTGTCTTAAAATGGAGCACTCGACCTGAAAAGTGCCAAATATCAAGAGCTGCCCCTTGGCCTAGCAGGTGCATGCCCACTACAACCAGTTCCAAACTAAGACCTACCTACCTACCATAAAGGTTAGGTTTATTGGTAATACTTTCTCTCAGTGACTCTAGATAACCTCACAAGATGTTTTTATGATTCTGTTGCTATTTTACTAGTGGATCCACCTTATTCTGAGATCATGCCATTTGTTTGTGTGTTTTAATGTTGCCTGCCTGTGACCAGTGGAAGAGGAGACTAGAAGACCAAAGTGATACGGGAGAGCCTGAGCCCAGGCAAAACCATTTTCTTCCTTCCAGACAGCAAAGTAAAATACCAACTGGCACATCTTTTGAGCTTTGCCTCATCGATTCTGGGACCTAATAAGCAATTTCACAAAGTCATTCTCACCACTTAAAAATAAAAACACACAGACTCTAAAGTAGGTAGCAGAGCAAAACAGCGAAGTTAAAAGTATACTTTCAGACACATGCTGCTTTGGATATATCTAACTACATTTCCCACCGTACTAAGGAGTGGACAAAATGGCTTAGGAAGTAATGGTAATTGCCATGCAAGCCAGATTACTTGTTTAATCCCTGGAGCTCCTGTGGAAAGAGACAACAGCAGCAGAAGTGCCTCCTCAACACTCTTCTGACCTCTACAGGTGCTGGGTCCCATCCATCTGCACTCACAAATATGTATCATACACACATAAGATGACATGTATTAACCAATAAAGCCACGGTGAAGATTGACAAGTCAGTGGGTATGGTGACACATGCCAGCAACCCTAGCACTCAGGAGGCTAGGCGGGAGAACTGAGGCAACTTGAGGCCAACCATGTCTACAGAGAGGACAAATACCCCAAGTCATAAACCAAGTGAGTGCACCATCCTAATTACATCAGACAAATGACTGTGTGAGTCAGCTGTGGTGGTGCACCATGGCCCCAGCATTCTGGAAGCTAAGGCAGGAGAATCATTGCAGGCTACTGCAGCCACTGCAGGCATGTGCTCACCAAATGAAAACAGGGTAATTAATACAAGGAGAGGAGAGCTGCAATCCTGACATACACACCAGTTTCTAGAGTCCGAACTCAAACACAGCTGCAACCCTCCTTTCAGAAAAGGCCAGGACTCACCCTACCCCTGCTATGTTGCAAACCTCAAGGGTGCCTCCATCTTTCTTTCCAGCTGCTACCCTATCATGCCATACAGACTGAAGGCAGCCCAGAAGTGTGGGGCTACACATCAGCTAAGTACTGCAGGAACCCAGGAAGCCGGGGGATGCTGGAGGCAAGCATCCCCACAGGACCAACTTAGACAAACACCATCCAGGTGACTCTAGGAGAGCCAGTCTGAGGCATTACCACTTAACAAGGAACCAGAGCTCCTACCCAAATGTCAACCTGGATACACTGCACACTGGTCAGTGAGCAGACACGGGTCACCACTGCAATCAAGACTGAGCTGCTACAAAGGGCTGGGGAGGGGAAAGCTCCCTAAGCAGCCTGTCATCATGAAGGCCAAATTCTTCAGCAGAGAAGCTGAAGAGAAGATTAAGGGGTGTTGGAGGTACCTGTGTCCTGGTGGCTTCACAGAAGTTCAATAAATGCTGACATAACCAAAACAAGAAAACAAATAACAGCACCTAGGACTGAGACAAGGACAAAGAAAGTGTGCTTTTAATTCCTTCAGCAAACAGTGACGTCTGATCAGCAACTAGGATATTAGCAGCACAGAGGAGACTTAAGCCTATCTCCAAGGAAGAAAAACACAGTAAGGCCAAAGTGACTCCCCAAGCGAGTCACTTCTAGAAAAAAAATAGACACACCATCACTCGGAGCCAATCAAGTTCTATGAATTCTAACAAGGCGTTTTTTAAAGCTCGAAGGTTTAGGATTGCACACATATCCTGTTGTTAGCCTCCGTGGCTGTTAACCACCTACAATGGTGCTGTCTTCTTTCAAGATCACAGTGCTGTGGGTACAGCTCGGAAGTGCTTGCCTGCCACATGAAGACCCAGGTTTTGCCCCCAGCCCACCAAATAAAAGAGCAAATCAAATCAATATACACAGTGTGCCCAACAACGTAAGAATCCTTTACCTTTCTCTTTCCTACCATTAAACTTAGGGAGGAAAATTTGGCAACAATTTTTAAATTGGTAAAGGGGAGGGGGGAACTGGTTCTACAAACACAAGAAATATCACACAGAATTAGACCACTCGTTTCTACACACCTGAAGGCCAAGTTTAACATGGAACAAGACAGTATCTCATTTACTGAGCTCAGGCATGAGACAAGACAGCATCTATTTGTGGTTCTGATTTGAAGAAAGCTAACGGAAGTGTGAACTAAAAAATAAAACATAACAATTCAGGCCAAAAGGCAGCTTATTTTCATTGTACTATTCATTTTTATTAGAATTAAAATAGGCAAGAGATCCAAATGTGTGTGCAATGCCTTTAGAAAACAGTTCACGGTTCTGGTCAAGTGCACGCAAGCACACTAGGGCCGCACGGCTCAGCCTACAGTGTGTGCAATAGTGACTGGTCCTTTCATGTGTCAGTTACTACTTGGAGCTGCTCATCATTTGCTGCCACCTTGGATGCAGCCAGAATTAACATTATGCAGAGCTTTAAAATATTTTCTGTGTAGAGAAAAAAACAGAGGGACTAATTAGAAAACATAAAAGTTTTATTCCAGAATTTACCCGAGCCACAAAACATTTTCAATTATCATTTTATTAATTTAACAAGATGCAGGAAATGCCTATGGACCTCACAGGTGACAAAGCTCAGAGAGTCGGGTCCAGTCCATGGCTAGTTGTCTACCAGGGTAGGAGCAAGGCAAGCTCAATTCTGTAGCGATGGAGTCCCAAAAATTTTTACCATATTTTCACTTTTGCTGAGTAAGTCCCAAACTTACATTGTGTCAATAAGAAGCACACCCTGAAATCATATAGTTAAGGAAGCTTCTAAGAATTTGGAGTTTTAGAGATGGGATGAATGTACACAGCTGCTAACCCTTTGGAAAATGGCTTTTATATAAAGTCTCTCTACTAAGACACTAAGATAATCTTATCTCTAAAAGTTAGTCATCACAAACCCAAAGGATAGTCCACTTCTATTCCATACAATGTGAGGGTTTAAGGAAACGCCAGAATTTGATTCAGTTAAAATAAACAAGATTCAAGCTGAATGTAGAATACAATTAGAAATGTACTGAAAAACAACAGTGCCATCTGCTGACACAGAGGGAAATGCAAACTGCTTTGAAACCTAGCCCTGTGAAAGAGCCTGGAGTGCACAAGCCATAGGCACCAATACACTGGATATCTATAGTATGCAGTGCAGGCAGAGCACTACCGCAGAGGGTGGAATGCTCAAAGTGAATTGGTGGTAGCTATACTCACGATTCCCTCCCCAAAGATCAATCATGTGAAAGGCAAACACCTGCCACCATGTGAGATGAGTTAGTAGTGGGCTGCAAACCTAAAACCAATCTGCCAAACATAAGCACACTAAATTCCAAATCTTCACTTAGAGCCCAACTGCATAGTTATAAGTAAACCAATTACATCACTGGAGAGGAGGGAGACACAGTCAAAAGAAATCAGCCAACTGTGGGATTGTGCTGTTTTTTTTTTTTTTATTGTGTTTTCAATGGAGAAATACATCATCTGTTTACAAAATAGCTCTTGAAAAATACAAGGAGTACAGATACTATAAAACAAAGCAAACTCCAGTCATGAGACACTACTTACATCATGCGAAAGCAACAGTCTGATCTCCAGGTTATGAAAACTAGAATTAAAAAGTCACTACACAGAAAAGATCCGCGTCTCCAGCCTGGCGAAACTTGGATGCAGTTACATGGAACGTTTATTAAATAAACTGAATTTTTCCCCAATGTGTAAACAAAATGACAAGACTAAATCTGTGCCTGGTGATGTCACTCTAACTCTGAAGCTACACACACGGACACCGTTACATGTCACCTGTTAGCGGACTGTCTTCTTTACTCAGTGGCGGGAGGAGGAAGGGAAGGAGAGTGCAGAGCAGGGGTGGAGAGTAGAAAGACTGTCTATAAACAACGTAAGTGCTACAAAGAAAGCCTTCATTAATGCATAGCTTAGGGAAAGCCTATACTCCACTTCAGGAATTCATTTAGAAGAACAGGGAAGAGTTTTAAGTAACTGCAGTTGAACATGAAAATGCACGAATGTGTGATAGAATGCAGCGAAATAGAGGATCAAAAACCATGCTCACACAAAGATCTGCTGCTACAGGTTTGCTTTATCCAGATTAAGAAAGACTACGTTTATCAAAATCTGGCATCCCTCAGACGTCACAAAGATGGACGAGAATTCTGCTACTTAATTATGAGAAATTATTGTCTTTAGAGGAGGTTTCTAATTTTTTGATAGAACAAAAAAAAAATTCAAAAGTGGAGAGCCGACTAAATGTCAGGTGCTTGCTAGAAATGATTTTTAAAATATTTCTGTATGTAAAATTCACTGACAAATTTTGATAAACTGGTTAAAAATAAAAATTAGTTTAAAAATCTGGAAGAAAATGCCTTTTTGCCTACTTTTAAAATTGAAAACCAATTTGTCTAAGACAGAGTTCTGTGGAGTGTACAAAAATCCTCTTAAAGATCAAATGGCAATCCTTGGGAGATGCTTCACAGGTATGGCTTTCAGTCATTCTCAAGTTCCAGCCATGGGACCAAAGTTAGTGTTCTGTGCCATGGAGCCACAGGGTCAGTGGTTTCACGTCATGGCTTAGGAAAATACTGGCGTTCTGGTTTCTGTTTACTAAGCCTTACCTTGTGCATACAAGCGGAAGGGAAAAAGAATGGCAGACAGGGAAGAGGGAGAGCTTCTGTTGTTCTGAGGAGAATAGACTGAAGGCAAAAGAACAGTGAGCTTCAGAAAGCTCAAGGACCACACTGTTGGCTGACTGCTGATTTGTATGCACTATAAAACAACTCTATAAATAAAAGGAATATATATTTCTTAATCATAACCCCATCAAAACCAAGTATCTCCTAATTCTTCTTTCCGTGTCCAAAGTATACCCTAGCATTGACAATTTACCCTAAGGGTCACAGCTGCCTCTTAAGGACGGAACTAGGTGTCCTCTTGTCCTCTGAGGCAGAGCAGTACACCGCAGCACAAGGTATCCAATTTAAAGACTAATTGTAAAGAAAATTCTTTGGGAAAAAAAAAAATTGAAAATCCATTAAGCTGAAAAATCTAAAATTAGTTCTACTTTCTAATAAAAAATACATAAAAGTGCATCATCAGAATACGGAATTCTTATGCCAGTTTGTATTGCAATTTTTCCAAACAATGCATCACACATAAACCCAATCCGGATGTCAATTATGGATACAAACATAGCTTGAGGGTTTTGTTTTGTTTTTTTCCTTCTTAAAGGCAGTAATTTTTCTGAAATAGTTAATGCAACTGTTGCTAACACAATAATAATAGTACTCCTGGCTTCGCATACTAACCTGGACTTCTGATCAAGTGCTGATGAGCCCAAGTAAGGGAGGTCACCAAAAACCTAAATCCACTGTCAGTCATGTCTAGTCTTGTACCTTCCATTCTCCTTGTTTGTTTTTTTTTCTTTTCTTTTTTTTTTTTTTTTAGCATCTGAAGACAACAGGTTGAGTTGGCAGATACTGTTTATGGACCCTGAGGTGGTTTTACCGATTCAGTCTCAGTTTTATTGAATTCTTGATAACAGGAATAGGATTTGCAGGGAGAGCAGGGATATCAGAAAGGTCTGTACTGGATGTTTTCTGAAAATGAAAGCAAAGAACACATCATGACTTAAAACATTGAAATTTACAATGGGATGTATTTCTCACTGCTTTACTTTCTAGGAAAAGATGGAGCTTTATTATGAGGCAAGTATTAAAAAAAAGATTCTAAATGGTATAACATTTAATACAAATAAACATAACTAGTACAATCACATATATTCTACACTTGCAGATTTTCAAAATAGCATGAATACTAACAGTATTTTCACAAGATAGCAAAAGCTCTTCTAATAATTTCAAATGCAAATCTCAGAATGCTTCACTAATAATCACCTATAAAATAATTAATGTTCAACATGATACTAAAGGCTCTAACAAGAGGTGTTAGAGCGCCCTCATGTGGAGGAACGCTTAAATTTACCTGATACACAGAAGCAGCAGCAGTTTGCAGTTCTTTTCTGACACTATAAATTATAAAATTAACTGTATACAACTGAATCATTTAATTATGCCAACTTTTAGGGAATTTAAAAAACTGCATTACACAGATTGTATCACGAGGCATCTTTAACATTCAAAAACACAGAGATAAATCATAAAATGTTTTATGAAAAGTTTCCAAAGAGATACAGAAGTTGAGAGCATTAGACAATGAGTCTCATGTGCTCCTCCTCACCCAGCGCCGGCAACAGTTAAGTCAAAGTCAATCTACCTTCCTCTGACCTTTAACCCTGGATTATTCTGAAGCAATGGAGATGCTACCAATTCATTTGTAATTACCTCAAGATGTAGCAATGTTGTGTTTAGACACTACCACTTCCTCAGAAACAAGTCCTTCCATATCATCACAGGATATAAGATGCATTCTTTAAAAGCAGCATAATTGAAGTGTTTTTTTCTTTGACTGATTTATAAATCCTTTCATTTGAATGAAAACTCTACTGATAAAAAAGTACTTTAAAAGGCAACACCAACAGATTGCCATGCTGTGAGGATGTTCTCAGTACGACAAACTGCAAAAACAGGCAGCTGAAAGGTAAATGTGTCCGAGTATCAATACAAGGCACACTTCTCATGTTATTTTAGTTACCTCTCATTACCTCTCATATATTTTAGTTGATGAAAGGGTCTAGAAATAAAAATTATCTCAGGGCCGGGCGGTGGTGGCACACGCCTTTAATCCCAGCACTCGAGAGGCAGAGCCAGGCGGATCTCTGTGAGTTCGAGGCCAGCCTGGGCTACCAAGTGAGTTCCAGGAAAGGCACAAAGCTACACAGAGAAACCCTGTCTTGAAAAAAAAAAAAAAAAAAGATTGGGCTGGAGAGATGGCTCAGGGGTTAAGAGTGCTGACTCTTCTTCCAGAGGACCTGAGTTCAATTCCCAGCACCGACACGGCGGGTCACACCTGTCTGAAACTCCAGTTTCAGGGGACCCCGACACCCATGGCAAAAATACAAATGCACATAAAAATAAAAAAAAAAAATTATCTCAGAAACCGAGCAGAACACTGTGACAGCAGTAGACTGTGGACGTTAACACTCATGAAGAGTATGTTTTCCATGACCACACAAACTCTGAGCCACAGCAGAGCATCATGGGGGGCATCTGGCTCAGGGACACTGAGTAGTGTCCACTTAGTAGTACTTCAAGAAAACACTGATTTTTGTGCCCGAGTTTGACCTAGATTCTGGTGTTGTTTTGTTTCAGTTTAAAGGGATTCAAGAAAAAAACAACTGTTTCAGAAACAAAATGAAGGTTTGCAAATCAGTGAAGATAAGATCACTGATGTGCATAAGGTACTATCACAGCAGAACACTAGCACTAATCAATTAGAGTTGTGTGCTGTGTATACTGAATAAATCAGTACTAAAACTAAAATGAGATAGAACACACCTTAAAAATTGAAAGATCAGGGACCCAAAGGCACATGAGGAGCTCTTAGGCTACATAGTGAGACCTTGACTCAAAACCCAGCCATGCTTAAGTACTGAACAAATGAAGTAGAATGAAAACCTCTGGAAGTCTGGCCAACAAGGCCAGAACCATTTTTTGTTCTTTGTTTTCACTGTCAGTCTTTGACCTATAAATAGACAGCCGTATCATCACAAACACGACAGTCGAGGATCTAAAAGACGGGCCATGCAATGGAGGCGCTACAGCTGCCTCCTTTTCCTTTCTTGGTGTCTCACTACACAGAGCTCAGGGTAGTCTCAGTCCCTGAAGCTTGCCTTGGCCTCCCAGCAGCTGGGATGCCAGTGTATACCACAACTCTGAGCTAGACAGAACCTCCTAACAGCTCAGAGTGGCAGCTCCAAATCCAGCGTCTGCCTGCATTTAAACTACAGGAAACCTGTTAGTCTTCAAGTAATTACTTCCCAAACAAAACTTGAACAGTCACGCATGAACACTCATTTTAAATCAATATATACCACTCTAATAGCAAAGTCACTAACAAAAGTCTCCTTGCTTTTGCACTTAGTACCTGAGAGGCCAACAGAGAAGCCGAGGCTGGAACAGTTTCTGACTGAATCGCACTTGTCTCCATATCAACTTGTTCCTGGGAGACAAAGGATGGGGAGAGGGGAAGAGTTTAAAAAAATAAGTAAATAAAAATCAAAGAGTAGAAATGGGCTAATAAAGAAGACAAATTAGCGAAAGGAAGGTGGAGAGAGATGTACTTACATTATATCACAGTATGTCATCAAGCCCTGTTATAGGTCATTTCCCCATTTCAGATATAAATTATAAGGTGTGGTCAAACAGCTCATAGTTCCCAAATAGCTCTAACTTGGAAATTTTGACAAGTACTAATTAAAGGTATGCACAGGCACTTTAGAAATGTTACCCAGACAATAATTAACAGAACATAAACCCAAAGAAAGTTCTTAACTATGTGGGGAGAAAATGCATAATGTTAGTAAATAAAATTACTCTGAGGCACAAAAACTGCCCCACATCTATAATTAGAGTAGCCAACTGTCCTTTCTTTCCGGTTTCTCCTACCCTCCTCTATCTATCAATCAATTCCTCAGTTCTGCCATGAGAGCCGTCAGTCAACACCTGGTGAACTGTGTCATCTCGTGGCAGCTTCACTCTCATCAAGTAGTGTAGGAAACACACACACATGTGAGAACACAGACTAAAACATGTTTCTAAAATATGAAAACAGGAAACATCACTACCTTCCCTATGAAACTGAATGGAGGAAGTTTGGAACATGTATCAAGTTCTTAAAAATGGATTACAAAGCATAAGTGAATGGCAGGTATTTACAATACCGCAATGCTGCAGTGGGAAGGTGCAAACTTGTTTTTACTGGGAACAACTGCCGATGATAAGCAACTGGTTAGGTAAGGTGTGATTAAAAGAAAATTCCAGTGCAGTCATTCTGCAGATTATATAACATAAACGTATTTTCTTGGTTTGCAAAGTGCATTATAAATAGAAAATAAAGGGCATTGGTACACATGCATACACACAAAGCTTAAAGACAGCAAAAGAATACTTATTAACATATTCCTCATGGAAATTTGACTACATAGGGAAAGTTAAGCCTTTGTCATGTTTCAGCTTCTAAAAATACATCCTTCTCAGTCTTTCAGTTTGAATACAACCAATCTCTCCCTCACAATCTACCTCATACAAGCCAATGACTGCTGAAAACCAGTTTTCTCAACAATCCCTGTCAGACCCAAGAGTGGACGTCAAAGTCTCATGGATTGCCTTGAATGACAAACAAGCAAGCAAGCAGTGCTTCCCTGGGTTTAGCTTCTCTGAGTGAAGCACCCCCGCCCTTCTTGCCCCACGTTCCCCAGCCCACACTCGCTGTACTGTCACTAGTAACACAAACCCACACCACTGTCTTACCTTCTCTAAGTTCCTGTCTTACAGACTGCTCTAGTGCCATCAGTTTTAGGCAGGAACTGACATTAAAAAGAAACCAACAGGTCTTTGAAGACAGTGCTAAGAGAACCCCACACACTCGAGTGAAGGAACAGTGCAACAGCAACAGGCACCCGAGTTCACCGTGTCTGCACGTCTACCCAGGAGTTGGCTAAATCAGTATACCTTTGTTTCTGTTTTATCATGTCCACTCAAATCAGGACAGTTAGCATCTTCACTTGTTTCATCCTGTTTTTAAAAAAAAAAGCTTTATTCTCCAAAATGAAAAATTTAGATTATATGCCAATTAACGCTTTAATTTATAAAAAATTTTCAAATCTATAAAGATGAAATAGTCTTAAAATAGATCACAGTCTCTTTTTAAAGGGGCTTTGGAGAGTAAGTAATTTAACTTAGCTTTAATAAGCACCAAGATTTTTAAACATGATAAAAATTGTTTTTTGTCAATCCCCATCACATAAAGTACATTCCCCAAACCACAAAGTTCATGAAATACTTTTCCTAAGGAAAATACAGTTCCCTGATCAAACAACCCTGAGAATGAGAACAGCAGGATCCCCAGTGAAGGAAGCTCATTGTGCCTACTAATATACCAAATGACCAAGAAATTTTATATAGAACCTTCCTTTAACTTGTCCAAGCATAACTACTCCAGAAACACCTGTGTGCACAGAAACACACACCCTTTCTCAGTAGAGCATCAATATTTGAAAAGAACGCAGGGCCTAAGTAAGATCCTCCTTGGGTCTTATAAACTATGCTAACACTCAATTTTTGCAGCTTTATTTATTATACATTTGCACAGGTGCATGTGCATAAGTGTGCACATGGAGGCCAGAGGGCAACCTCAGGTGCAGTTCTTCATGAGCCATCTACCTTGTTTAATGAGGCAGAATCTCCTCAGTGGGACCATCTGCCCCCCGGTACTGGGAAGCCAAGCATGTGCCACCATGCCAGGCTTTTCACATGGTACTGGGTCCTTGCATTTCATAGGCAAGAAGGCTATCTATCTCCTTAGTCCCTAATATTTTAAGGAAAATTTTTAAAAAGCATAGAAACCACAGGTGACTTATTAATAAAAAAGGAACAATATAGTAAAAACTAATTTTAATAATGGTCTTGTTTCTTACACACAAGTTGAAAACAATCATTTGCTATTAACTATACAAATACTAACGTCACTCTTTAGAATTACTATTGATCTCCTTTTGATTCATGCACTGCTATGACTGTTATATGTCCTAATTTGTAAACACACATTCAAATACTTAATGACTGAAATCAGATACCTGAATGAAGAAAGGCTGTAAATGAAACAAGGCTGGTCAGTAGTTAACGGCTGAGACTGGATGACAATAATGTAACGGTACACTTATTACTTTTCTACATATTTAAAATTTTCCATACACAAAAGTTTTAAGGGCTTGGAAATACGATGAATCCATATACGCAAATGGCCAAGTTCAATTCCCAGTACCACATACACAAAAGTTTTTTAAGTATGTATGTGTCTTAATTTAGCCATAAAATAGAATAGAACACACTTACCATGTTTACTTTATTAGGATACAATATATACACTAAGCTGAACTGAACCTCACAGCATCTAAACGCCTCCTATATACCTGAAGGGACAAAGACAACTAACTATTCCCATCTGAGGTTTTGTTGTGACATGGCCTCACTATTAAGCCATGCTGGCCTCCTATTTCTCCCCATTGACTGCTGAAACTACAGCATGTGCCATCATGCCCAAGACATCAAAAGAGAACAAATAACCCAGTAAGGAGTGTAGGAGTGTTACACCATAACAGACTTACTAATTCAGTGCGGTGAGATGCCGGGCTAAGTACTTTTAACTAAAATTAGTTTTGTAAGTGCAAGAGACACTGAGTGTCAAGGGCTTTCACTGGGAAATGCAACCAGCCCAAAAAGTGAGCAACATCCTCCTATACTTTTAGAAAGTTCTATGACTGTGTTAACAGGTTCTAAGGAGCCAATGAAATTCTGACTGAGAAAATTTATAAAGTAAAAAAACATTTAAGAAAAAAGGAGGAAGCCTGTATTTTAAAGGACATTTAAAGGACACCAAGCAATTTTAACATCTTACCTTTATTTGGCCCCATGTTTAAAGAAGAGGATATTTTTAAACAGTGAGACCATCAGGAACATCATAGTATCAAGTAGGCTAATCTGACTTTGCTCATACTCTCTTGTACAGATGTGGTTTTCTGTTTTTATTTGTTTGTTTTTTGAGACAGCATTTCTCTGTGTAACAGCCCTGGCTGTGCTGGAACTCAGAGGATTAAAGGCGTGTGCACCCTGTTCTGCTCCAGATGTGATCTTAAAATTTCTAATATACAATTCCAGCAAGTAACAGTAACACTCAGTGGATTTTGCTCTAAAAGAACTCATCCCTGAGAAGAGGAGGCCAGGCATGGAAGATCACACCTATAATCTCAGCACTCAGAAGGATGAGGGATATCACAAGTTTGAAGCTGGTTTGGACCACACAGTGAGTTCCAGGCCAACCAGGGCTAGAGTGAGGCCTTACTTTAAAAAAAAGAGGAAATGTAAGAGGCTAAATTGAAGGCAAAGAGAGTGGCTGAGCTCATTAGAACTGTAGCTATATTGTGAACATAGAGGCACCTAAGGACTGTGTTTGTGAGTGTTTTGTGTCTTCCAGACCAAATGTAACACTTTTATACCCCGATGGCCTCTCTAGGTCAGTGAGCAAACATCACTGCAACTACAGAGTGGCAAGCATGTTGGGGATGCTCCAAGTGGAGATCAGACAGGACTCAGACTCTCTCATGAAGGTAAAAAGGTATCTAAATTCTGTCAGGCACAATGACTCACATCTACAACTGCCATATTAAGGAAGCAGAAACAGGAAGATTACCCTCAATTTGAGGCCAGCTTGAAACACTGGTTTTTAGGATTCTTTGTGTAGCGGCCCTGGCTGACCTGGAACTAGCTCTGTAGACCAGGCTGGCCTCAGACTCAGAGATCCATCTGCCTCTGCCTCTCGAGTGCTGGGATTAAAGGTATGTGCCGCCGCCACCACCACCTGGAAGTACTGTTTTTGACACTGCCTCAAAAGCCAATTTCTAAACCCACCTCCTAGAAGGGCTCTGATGCAGAGTATCAAGAGGTCTTTAATATAGCTACCTAAAACAAACAAATAGCAAGACCCAGCACTTAGGAGACTAAGGCAGGAGTCAAATAAAAACACTCTAAAAGAATAAGCTACTGCAAAGGAGTTAGGGACGTAATTTAGTAGTAGGGCCCCGGCCTAGTATACCTAAGGCCTTTGATTACATCCCAGCACCACATACAAAACAACAAGAACAATAAACCGACCCCACCACAAACACATCAGTTCTCAGAACCTATCTTATATGTCTAACCTCTTCATTCTAATCAGCAACTTGAGTAACAACATTTAAGTTACTCCATTAATTGTAAATATCTCTATGTAAAACAAAGGCATGTGATTAGAAACATTTTACCAGTACTGATCAAAGTGCAATGGACTCCCAAGAGAAACTTCAGTTCTTTCTTCTATTCTAAGGAAGTTTCTAAATAACAAACTCTAGAGCAGAATTCATCATGAAACAGGTGACTGGAGACTGCTACTCTAGGCAACGGTAACTGTCCTACTAAAGAGTAAAAAAACATGAGAGTAACTCCGGAGAGCATAACAAAACTACTGTTACTTTAAGACTGATGCTACCCAAGTGCTTGTGTGGCACGCCCACCTCCAGGACCACAAACCACTCAAGGACTCAAGCAGGTGACACAATGCCCAGTAGTTTCCTAACACTACTTGCATCTCAATGTTGGTTTGATCGGACTGTTAAACACTGATGAGAGGCTTCCTGGAGATTGGTACCCCTAAACTAATCTGCCTTTGCAATTTGTTCAGTTAGAGTAAAGCCTGCAGGACAGGGGCTGCAGCTCAGAAACAGAGTGAACTCTTAAGTTCCCTCCGAGGAATCCCTAGTAGTCAGCTAGTGCTCAGTCACCCTCTGCCACCAATTACAATATAAAACTCTGAGATAAAGGCAAAACATTGTCCAAAGAGCCATAAAAAGTCAGTACAAATTAAGCAGTCACTAGAGAATAATAATTTAGAATAGACTGTGTATTTCAGACTACTGCCAGATGTGGCAGTTACCCAGAGTGGGAGAGGTGGGGAGTCCTACTGCAGTGAAGCCCAGCTGCAGCAAAGCCCTACAGATGCCCCAGGGTCTCCCTGAAAGCAGTCCCCACCAGCAGGCGAACCGGGCTGCCACGCCTGTATTTTCATGTATTATGTATGCACATATACCTCTTCAGTTTTGGTTTTCTTAGGACTTTCTTCTTTATGGGGTGAGGACGTTCTCTTGACTCCTGCTATAGGATTAGGTACTTTTGTTGCTGCATTTCCTGAAGGTCTAGGCGATGGGTTTACCAGACGTGTTGAGGAGACAACTCTGGAGACTGTAGGCTTTGGTGGTGGAGAAATGGCTGGCTGTGTGGCAGTTTGAGGAATGCTTTCGCTCGATGGACCTAAACAATAAAGATATGAGCACATAAACTAAAATCATTAAACATCAAGTTACAAAGAAAGCTTGTTCCTCCTAACTCATTGCACGAATAACTTCAGATGTGCTATTAAAAGCCAAGTACCAAGCACACACCTGTAACCTCACGACATAAGGGGTGGCATCAAGAGGATCATGAGGTTGGAGGTGTCAGCCTGGGCTAACCTAAAACTTTGCCTCAAAAACAAACAAAGGGGGTGGGGCAGAGAGATGGCTCAGAGGTTAAGAACATGCACTGCTATGGCAGAGGACCAGAGTTTGGTTCCCAGCATCTACATTAAGAGGTTCACAACTATCTGTTAACTCCAATTCCAGGGGCTGTGAGGTCTTTGCCCTCTTCTGACCTCTGAGAACACTACACACATAGTGCACAGATAGACAAACAGGGACACTCACATAACATAAATACAATTCAAAACCTTTTTCTTACCCCCTGAGCTTTCACTGGAATTTGCTTGTGGCACAGAAACCTCAGAAGCCTGGATGCTGGTCACAGATGCTGCGGTCACAGCTGGAGCAGGACTGTTTCTGCTAAAACAGGAAACCAAAAGGGAAGGAGAGGAAAAAGAGGGAAGGAGAGGTCAATCAGAATATTTTTAAAACAATTATAAATGTTAACATATGCTACAGATTTGTTTGTCTGGTTTTAGATTCCCATGCTTTTGTAACAAAAAGCATATAAAATACATATAGCAGTATAAACATAAGTATCTTATGGCATACACTTCATATAAAAAGAGTAGCTTTTAAAAACAAAAATGATGCTAGTCTACACTTTAAATATGGACACTAAGAGGAATATTTAATCTGTCAGTGAGAATACACATATTTAACTTGACTCCGTATTAATCTGAAAATTGTCTATTGTGATTAATCACTATCTTGGTCCTAAAGTATCTTCTCTTTGAGTGTGACAGATTGCTATAAAAAGTAGTAAGAAAAAGAAAGGTCTGAGAAATGTCTACAAACAGAAACCTATAGAGATATAAAGAAATCCTAAAGCTCATTTATTGGCTCAGGTACACAATAAAGACTCTCAAGAAGCTATTCTACTATTTTATTTTAAACCCTTTATAAGTCCCTGGTCTCTGCAGTGTCCCCTCATCTCGGCAAATAACCTTACTTAGTACTTCATGAACAAAGTCACCAGTCAGGACTAATCAAAGAATGACACTGGGAAGATGAATGTAAGCCCTGCCTACTCCTGCTATTTCATCACTGGGCAAGCCTCCCATGTCTTAGATCCAGGTACATCTTCATCTCAGAAAAATCACTTTTCTACTCTTCCATTTCAACTTTTCTGCTCAAGTAATTATTACATTACCATTTTTTGTTTGTTTTTGTTTTTCGAGACAGAGTTTCTCTGTGTAGCCCTGGTTGTCCTGGAACTCACTATGTAGACCAGGCTGGCCTCTAACTCAGAGATCTACCTGTTTCTGCCTCCCAAAAACACTCAGAGCAAGCATTTAACCTTCTCTAACACCAACAGGATTTCAGACAAACTATCACAGAGATACACAAGCTGCTTTGACCCTGTCGGCTCTTAAAGAGGTAACCCTGGAGGGATGAAGGCACCAACAGTCATAAACCAAGGCACATTGATCCACAAAGTCAAACTCAAGTACAGACAGTGGGGACAAAACTAAAAATTATTGCTCTCAGACTAAAACTTAACACTGCTACTTAAAAAAAAAAAAAAAAAAAAAAAGGTCAAAGGAGATGAAAGAGGGGGCTAGGGACAAGGCAGAGCAACTACAACAAAATACTATAAAAAATAAATTTAGAGAAATCAAAAGTTAGAATAAAAGTAAGACTGTAAGCAGAGAATCCGCCATTGTGTTTAGTGTGAAAATAAGCACTTCATCCCTTCCCAGCTCTTTCCTTACCCCTGAGAGCTGCCAGAACTGTTCAACGGACTGGTCTTCATAGCACTAGTGGGTGAAGGCACAGACATGCTGTTATCACTGTCCATAGACAAGTCAAGGCTGCTGTCATTCAGAGCTGTTAACTTGACTCCTTCTGTTGAATGCTGCAGCCAAGAAAAGTTTAATTTAAAAGTCTTTAGGCACTCAAATTTACATGATTTCTACTGAAAAGCACTCATCAACAAATCATGTACCTCTTCACTACAGATCTGATATGGAAAGGAAAAAGGAGAAATGAATATCTACTTATGCATATACTTTCACACAGTGTAAATTTAAAACTAGAATAGGAAAGAAAGTAGGTGAAGCATCTTCAGAACTATAAACACAGGTGCATCCATCAGTACAGAGTCTCTGTAAGCAGGACACTGATTATGGCCTGACAGGACCACAAGGTGTTGCTGTTTTTAGTACTCTTATTAAAGAGAAGGTCACGTGAAGAAAAGGGCATGGTGGAGCACACCTTTAATCTCGGGGCTTCAGAGGCAAAGGGCAGAGGTAGGAGGATCTCTGAGTCGGAGGTCACTCTGGTCTACAGAACAAGCTGCATGACAGTGAGGGCTACACAGAGAAATCTTGTTTAAAAAGAAAAAAGAAAAAGGAAAAAAAAGAAGTCATGTTGCCCATGTTTGCCTTAGTCCCCAGGCTCAGACAATCCTCTCGTCTCAACTTCCCAATTTCCTCCCATGTAGTTGGAATTACAGGCAAGCACCAAATCCAGCGTAATATACAAATTTCTAGTTACACCACAATGAACATGCGTTCTCAAACACCGCAGGCAAAGTACACAAAGCACAGTACTGGTGGTGCCGTCACTTCCTTTCTAACTCACCTTTTTCTTTTTCTGAAGCACGTGACTAGGCAGCAGTTGATGGAGTTGCTTTCTTTTCACATGCATTGCTGCAATCTTCATATCCAGCTCAAACATCTTGCTGTTTATTGCTTGCCTATAAACTACACAACCAGACATTGTTACAAAAAACACAAACATTTTACTAAGGCCGATTTAAACTCATTCAGAAAAAAATAATGTAAGTGAGGAGCCTTTCCTACCACCTGCCTCTAGTATGATGCAATCCAATGATAGGCAAGTCATGTATGTAACAAAGAGCATACACACATTCAATTCTTTAGCATACTAGCTCTCTAGGTCAGTGGTTCTCAACCTGTGGGTTGTGATCGCTTTGGGGATTGCATCAGATATTTACATTATAATTCATAACAGTAGCAAAATTAGTTATGAAGTAGCAACAAAATAGCTTTGTGCTTGGGTATCACCACAACATGAGGAACTGTTTTAAAAGGTAAAGCATTAGGAAGGTTGAGAACCACTTGATGCTAATAAACATCAAGAATAACTGTTTAGGAAACACCAGAATTCAAAGTATTCTGCCCAACTGTACCTATCTCCATTAGACACCTAGTCTCAGACTTTAATCCTAATAAACACCATCTGCAACACAGCAAAGGTCAACAGAAAGGAGCCACGCTGAAGACAGCTCACAAGCCATGTGGGGCTGGAGATACTTGGCTGTTACCAGTATTGTGCCTGCAGAGGACCTCAGTTTGGAATCCAGAACCCATGTCATGCGGCTCACAATTACCTGTCACTCCAACTTCAGGGGATCCAACAACCTTTCCATGAGCACCTGTAGCTTCTCAAACACACTTCTACACAGATACAAATAATTTAAATAAAATCTTAAAACCAGGCAATGTGTGGCACACCTTTAATCCTAGCACTCCAGAGGCAGAGGTAGGAGATGATTCTCTGCAAGTTCAAGGCCAGCCTAGTCTACATAGTGAGTTCCAGGTCAGCCAGAGCTACATAATAGAAACTCTGACTCAAAAAAAAACCCCAAACCAAACACAAATTGTAAAAAAGAAAAGTATTTTCACTGTAAATAATGTGTTTTCTATTATGGAAAATAAACACTGGTGGGGTTCAGAGGGGCTCAAAAAGAAAATGCTACAAGTACAAATTATTCAGATCACAGTGCCTCAAAATGGGAATACTCGAGTGGGGTTCTGTGGCCCAACACCTGTAAACCAACACTTAGTCATGAAGGCAGGAGGATCCAAACGGAAGGTACCCCCAAACTACTTAACAAGTTCAAGGGCAGTCTGGGCTATGTAAGAAAAAGGGAGAAATTCAGTCAGGTGGTCCAGCAAGCACTGGTTGCACAACTCGAAACTGTTGTAGCAGCTGAGATAGCAGGAACAGTACAAGTAAGCTGCAGAACGCAGTGGGGAGCAGAGAACAGGGTTAAGGCAGGCTGTTCAGTCAGGTGGAGAGAAGGACTACGAAGAAAGGAGGAACAGGGGATGGACAGAAATACGGCACCGGTTTAGTCCTAGGACAACCTAAGCTACAAAGCAAAACCCTGTGCCAAAAACTAAATGACTTTGGTGCAAGGATGAACTGATAGTACCTGGGACCAATAATATTTTAGGAAGAAAAATCCCAAGCACCACACACCCTAAGCAGGAACCACAGAAGCCAAGGGGGAAGAGGACATGGTTAAGGTCATACTCCTCACCTGCAAACCCCTAAATTCCTAACGCAGAGCTTTTCTAAGACTGCCAGCAAGACTCAGCTAGGAAACATTCTGGGGCTGGAGAAATGGCTCAGCAGTTCCCAGTACCCACCCAGCAGCTTAAAACCATCCATAATTGTTTCAGGGGCTCTGACATCCTCTTCTGGCCTTTGCAGGCACCAGGCACACAAAGTGCACATATATACATGTATGCAAAACACCCATACCCATAAATTCTCACAAAATATTTTTGAAGAAAGCCCTGATTCTAACTAGCTGTAGCTATTTGGCTTGTATCCTTTGCTGCCTAAAAACCAAGCCTTGCTTGCAAACTGCTATATAAGTACCAAACTATGCTCTAGACCCTGCCAGGAACATTATTCCTCAACTTTAATACCTTTCTAGTCCCCAAGTATGCAGATGGTGGAGGGAGAAGATGATAATGTACCATAAATTACTAGTAGGACTTGGCCTTTCTTTCTGCATGAACTGGACAGACACTTAAGAGAGACTGGCTATTGTGCGCTGGACCCATGGTGTCTCACAGATCTTAGTGGCCAGGCTACCTTACACAAATAGCCAGTCTCAAAAACAACTTACACTGTAATTTTTACTAGATAAGAAGAGGTTTGCATATCTCTCAAGAAATGGACCTTGATGCAATTCCCATGACAAGACCAAGGAACTTAACAGTAATAAAAGGACTGTGGCCCCTCAGTAGCATAGTCCCCTCTCTGGGAACTTGCTCTCTGTTTTCTTAGAGTGTGTGTCAATCAGTCCTGTCAATTGATGCCTTGAAACGTGCATACTCCCTCCCAGCACTCCACACACACAGACTGCTAAGTAACTACTAGAGAGAGAGTAGCATGCAGCATGTGGTTCTGCTGGGAACAGGGCTCATCACTTCCCAGCCGAACAGCAGAACATGAGTTTCACCACGTTCTCTATGTACTGTTTATAGGCAGTGACCACGAGCAACCCAAACTCCAGGAAGTCAAACAGCAGGAAAGAGTATCACCTCTCTCCTCACTACAGTTAATTGGTGTCAAAGTGACTCTTGAACCAATTGTCTCCATTTTTTTCTCTGTCCCTTTTTAAAAGTTCAATCAATTTTCATAAAGGAAAACTGAGTGGGGAAAGTGAAAATGTTCGGGGATGTTTGAAAGAGGACGATGTACTGGTGTCCTTGCAGGGCTCACAAATTCCTTGAAATGCTGTGTATTCTACACACAATCACGAAGATTTTGACAACACTATCTACCACTTAAAGACTTTTAACTAAAGCATCTCATCTTTATCTAAGGATCCAAGCTCACTTGATTTATAGACATAATTACCCAGTTCCCTGTCCATGAGTTAATACTCACTTTATCTAATATAGCATAAATTAAATGTCTTCAAGTTACCAAAATTTCAGCTTCATCAATTTCTAAGCTTCAAGATGACTGAAGTAGGTTGTTTCTTGTCTCAAATGAACTGTGGCCAAATAAAATGTAAAATGGTCCTACCAAACTTTGAGGCCTACCTCAACACGGAAGTTATTTATACTACATACTGAATCCATTAAGATTACATTAATGGTCATTGTTCAACACTCACTCACTCACTAGAAAGAGCACTACTAATTATGTACATCAAGAAACATTTAAATGGTCATTATTCAAGCAGACATACCTGTATCTGTGAAAGACTGAATATCATAGGTGAGGTCGACACTGAGATTTTCAGAGTTTTCAGTTTTTTTAAACACTAACCCAATCACCCACATTGTGCGAAATTCTTCCCTGCAAAGAACATTACAACAGGCCATTAGGATTCAGGAGAGCATGGCCGTCAACGGGGGTGACAACTTAGGCAAGCGAGGTGTATGGGAAATTCTAAGACAAAACCCGATCAAACATGCCTATCCCCCGACCTGTCATCTAAGCCATTACTACACAAACAAACTTCCCAGACTATACTCTTACTTTTGTTGTTTGTAATGAGTCTAAAGTATTAAAGGTATTCATATTTGTTAAATGTGTTTAAAAGAGTATAGGAAGGAAGCATGCTTTTTGGAAAAGTCTGGGACAACAAAACAACAAACCCCCAGGATTTTCTACATATAAAAACCTGTACTTCTGCCAGGCATGATGGTGCACACCTTTAATCATAGCACTTGCGAGACAGAGGCAGGCAGATCTTGGTGAGTTTGAGGCCAGCCTGGTCTACACAGTGAGTTCCAGAATAGCCAAGGCTACACAGTGAGTCCTTGTCTCATAAATACCAGCTGTCCTCTCCCCTCAAATCCATACTTTCTAAATAGCACTGTGTCGTTAACACATACCTGTAATGCTAGCACTTTGGAAGCTGAGGCAGGAAGACCACCAGATTGAGGCTGGACTGAGCTATATACAAGACCCTATCTCAAAAACCAAATTCAAATAATTCCTTTATATGAATCCAAAGGAGAAAAATCAATTTATTTCATCAGAATACTCTAAATTAAGAGCAAACTCAAGTGACCCTTAACCTGTGCTTTCTGATCGCTCTTTCTTCAAAGTTTATCACTCAACTGTTCTAACTTCCAAATGTAAACCAGCACCAATGAAAGCATCACGACTTCTAAGACCCTAAACAAAAAGGTGAGCCTGCTTTCAAACATTTACCAATCTTTGCAATGGTCCACATTCCACCATGAATCAGGTATTTAAGAGTTTAAATCAAAATATATTCCCTTAAAAAAAAAAAGAGCAACTATAGGAGCTGGAGAGATGGCTCAGCGGTTAAGAGCACTGGCTGCTCTTCCAGAGGTCCTGAGTTCAATTCCCAGCAACCACATGGTGGCTCACAACCATCTGTAATGAGATCTGGTGCCCTCTTCTGGCCTGCAGGGATACATGCAGACAGAACACTGTATACATAATAAATAAACAAATCTTTAAAAAAAAAAAAAAAAAAAAGAGCAACTATAGATGTTTGATAGAACAGCCTACAACTATTGGCTAAAACTGAAGGAATGTTGAAAAAGATTCAAAATTGTAATAGATACATGTATCAATACCTAATTAGATAAGGCACTTCATCAGCAGAAACTATCACTGGAGAAAACAAATTCATTTCAGTGCTAATTCTTTTCAGGAAAGTCTATAATATTTCTGATCAGGAAAAACACTGATATAAATACCAAATTAATAATCAGCAAGGTTTATGCTCTACCTAAAAATAATAAACCAGGAAAGAGGAAGACAACTAAGGCACATTCCTTTACAAAAGTTATACCCAGAAGCAAAGGAACGTTAGCAAATTAAAAATCAAACTTCAGATATACAGTCAAGAGTATATCTGGATTTTTACCAAAACAAACCAACAAACAAAAACAAGTTGCAGATATATCATCAGCAAATAGCAAAGCCAGCTACAGTCTCCCTATAGCCAGAAATGGTGTCATATACCTGTAAGCACACAAAGGTCCAGGTTGAGACATGAGGATCCTAAGTTCCAGGCTGGTCTAGGCTACAAGCAAGACCCTGTCTCAAAAATCAAAATCAAAATCAAAATCAAACTGCCTATAAACACATCTACAACTAAGTTGAAAGGATAGGGAAATGGGATTCAATTAGAAACATGCTTACTTGTCAGGGTTTTCTTTGGGGGCTGGAAATGACTGGGGGTTCACATGCGCCAGTGTAATAAATTCATTCTTCTCCAAGCTTCCAACCAGGATGCGGATTTTTGATTCCACCAAGCCCACCCTGGACAAATGTCATTAATATTAACAACAGATTCTATTAAAAAAAATTCATGTGCAAATCAAGTTTCCGTTTAAGAAGGTAATATAAATATTGTATATAATACACATACCAAAGCGGTTCAAATGATCGAACTATTCCTCTAAAGACAAAACTAAGAGACTTAGGATCTACCAAAAAAACATCACACTGGATGAACAAAAGAACTAGGCAACTTCATCAAACTATAAAGTTACGAGAGGTATCCCAGGAGTAAATACCAGCAAGCTAAGCCAACACTGAAGTACAGTCAGGAAATGAGCTGTGGGCCTTTCTGACGAGGTGAATGTGCAGACTTCTTTAGGAACAGATGCCCCCCATGCCTGTGCCCTGAGCTATCTATCAGATTCGTTTGGGGAAAGCCTCCTCTTACTACTCACCATTCCAGACGTTGCTTTTCCGTGGGCGCACTTGCTAGAAGTACAATATAATGCCTTTGAAGATAAAGACAACATGCTATTTATTTTATTTATGTGCTTTGTGCTGGATCTTATAACCATAACGTAATAAGCTTCCTCACATTTATAGACCAACATTCATTCAGCAAAGGAGTTTGTAATTAGTGTGCACATAAAATCACGTAAACTAAATTCCATGTTTTCACTTTTAGTAAGTTGGATTTTCTACAACAACAAACTATGAATAATTACCAAAGAGTAGCTGAATTTTCAAGGCTGAGAAAGCATTAAGTGATAATTTGTTCAACACTCCAGCAGAGTGTTCTACCTATAAAATTAACAAAAACACTCATGGAAAACAATCTACTGAAAGAAAATGTTTTCATAGAAACTAAAAAGAAAAATAAAGGAGGGGTTTCTGACACAAAAACATAGTATACATACTACAAAAGCTAACTTCAAAATAACATTATGCACCAGGCTTCTGGTAATATCAAGTGTATTTATCAATCTAACTGGATCTGGAGCCAGGCCCTCCACCTATCCAAACCAATGGTATTAAACCCTTGCAACAGAGATGCAGCTACCCTGAGAAAAGAAAGTGATTTCTACTCAGAAATCAGGGCTCATTTAAAATCTAGGAATGCCAAGTTTTTATTTAAAAAAAAATACCACCATGGGTAAATATTTACTCTTATGACTTTTAAAAGCTATTACAACTAACTTAGTAGAAAATTCCTTTTTCTTGCACTAATAATTGAATAAACCACATTGCATATTTCTCTTGTAAGTATTGCAAGCTGAGTTTTACATGAAACTTTACCTCAGCTGGGTGTGGTGGTGCACGCCTTTAATCCCGTCACTCGGGAGGCAGAGGTAGGTGAGTCTCTGTGAGTTCAAGGCCAGTCTGGTCTACAGATCGAGATCCAGGACAGCCAGAGCTACACAGAGAGAGCCTGTCTTGAAAAACCCAAAACAAACAAAAATTTTACCTCAAAAAGCAAACTGCCATTGTTACCTAGTGGATACTAGATAGGAGTACCAGTATGGGCTAGTCTGGTTCTTGTTCACATTTTGCAAGTAAAGTTGCACTATCAACCAGTTACCAAAAAACAAACAAACTCATGAATATTACAGTCGGATGAATTAAAGCACCTTTCTTAAGCCATATGCCTTTGAAGAATCCATCAATGCACAAGGCAGTTCAAATTCTTCACAACTTTGCAACTCTAAACACAGCTCTAAGAGTTATGTGCCACCCGGACAACAGAATGGCATTTTTCTTTGTGGAAAAGTAGTCAAATTAACTGAATTAACAGAAATTTATGAACTCAAGTAGATAAAAACATACAAAAGCCCAAGACACACAGAACGAAGTGTCTACAGAATATATGAAATACACATAGCTATGGAGTCACGTAGTCCACACCCACAGAAATGAGTACTTCCTTTCCCATTTGGTCAGCATTAGTTCAAAACAAGCCAAATACATATAGTCAGGAGTCATGTAAAAACACTAAAAGTTCATGCATTTTGTGTGCAGAGAAACTCTAACTAGGAATCATACAAACCAACAAAATCCTGACATGCTTAATCACATTTCTGGGTTACTGAGCCATTCAAAAGGGTGACCTCATGATGGGAAAAGAGGAGATGCAAGTGTTCTCAAGGTGTAGCAGCTGTCAGAGCGGACAACCAAGTCTAAATCCCAGGCACACACAGAACCTCACAAGCATCAAGCTGCCTAAGGTTTATACAGCACAGCTTTTCTAGTTCAATCTTAGCACAGTTAGGCTGGACTTCTTACTACCCAGGCTGGACAGGCACTCTCACCTCCACCTCCCAAGTGCCACATCAACTTACCCAGCAACAATAGTTTTTCCCCTCACTCCCCTGAAAATTAATATTCCTATTGATCACCTGAGTTTTCAATAAAAGATTAAAAGATGAAGCACAATGCTTTCTATTTATAAATATAAAATATATAATCCATTTGAATATAATTTTGTTGGCAATTCAAATCTCAAAATTTTGAAGCCTACACTTCAATTTGACAAGTCAGGAAATCCAATGAAGAGGGGATAAAGTTTCTTCTCTGTATATTATTTAGACATGTACATACTTTTATATAGGTAAATATAACAAGATATATGGGGATAAATTTATATGCAACTATATTTCAACAAATGATATAAAGTAATTTTATATTTTGTTTAAAATAAGCTGCAAGTATTTTACACGATTCACTAGAAATGCAATAACTTCTCCAAGAAACTAAAAATCTCTAATTTTCTAAAAAAAATCTACATTTTTATTTATTTTATGTGTATGGGTTATTTTGCCTGCATGTATGTCTATGCACTGTGCGCATGCAGTACCCACAGAGACCAGAAGAGGGCATCGGATCCCCTGAAACTGTTACTACAGACAGCTGTAAACTGTCATGTGGGTCCTGTAAATTGAACTCAGGTCTAGTTCCAAATTCTGGATTTAAAAAACCAGAACTAGTATTTTTAATTCTCAAAGTCCCTCCAGACCACATGGATTTCTAGACTATTTTGTTGTCCCCCCAAATGATACTCTTCGTGTCTGCCAGGCATCAGCTAGCTCCAATGTCTCCACGGAATATTTAAGGTTCATGTAATTGTCATTACCTTTTCCCTAAAATTTTAGGTTTCCACATATATGAGATATCCCAAATGAATTAAAATTTATGTAAAAATGTTCTGGGGACTAAGGATGTACTTCATTCAGGTGTTTTCTTATATAAAAAGTTCTAGAAATACTTTAGTTGTTATATTATAAAAGTTATTTGCCAAAAAAGTATTTTGTAAGTAGGTTTCTTGGGCATTTCATCTCAATACTTTACCTGGGTAGATCAAAATTCAGATACCAAGCACTGGAAGAAAAACCTATCCCTTAGTCAAAACCCTTATAGTTCTCTTTAAATCCGTAACCAAGAATTACTACAGTTCACTATTTTAAGGTGTGTTGCTGGTTTTCTGTTGAGGGGGGAGGGAGTTCATGTATCTATCCCAAGCTGATTTTGAACTTGCTACGAAGCTCAGGCTGGCCTTCAATCTTGGTCCTCCTGCCTTCGCCTCCCAAGTACTGAGATAACGCATGTGCCCCACCAAACACAGATTTTATAATCAAATGTAAGGATAAATTTTTAT
Source organism: Peromyscus californicus insignis (assembly GCF_007827085.1). Classification (NCBI taxonomy): domain Eukaryota; kingdom Metazoa; phylum Chordata; class Mammalia; order Rodentia; family Cricetidae; genus Peromyscus; species Peromyscus californicus. Next base: position 54,847,850 of record NW_026294447.1, on the reverse strand, counting down.
ATATATATATATCATTACACTTATTTCCCTGTATATTTCTCCCTGTTCAAATGATCATTATTCACATTTCCTAATGTCCAAGAAAATGACCATTATTCACATTTCCTAATGTCCGGGATTTGTTGTTAATGAACAGGTTAAAAATCTTAAAAGAGAAAAAGAATGTTTCTTAAAACTTTGAAAATTTACAGAACAATGCCACTCCTTTCTCCAGGCTGATGCCCCCTGCTATGAAAGTGGATGAGTTTACATTTATGACCACTGAAATCTCTATGGTCCCCCCCTTTCCAAGAATAACAGGTATTTCACACAATTTAAAATCCTAAATAAAGAAAGGTAGTACGGCATGCTTCACACAAACCCAACCAACTTCCAATTACAGCAAACTACGAACTCCACTTCAGGTTACAGCATACATAACAGGTGTTTCAGATGAAGACACATTTAAACTACTAACTAGAATCTGTGAGTTCTGTGAGCCTAAGACAGTCGCCAGTGTGTCTGAGCAGTGTGTTTGTGCAGAGCAGTTAAATCTTACACTCAGGATTTAAAATTCTGTTTAAGAAATGTGTTGCTACATCTTCCTCTTTTTAGTCTTTTTAAATAAAAAAGTTTGACTGCCTGGGGTGTCAGTATTAATAACCTTTTTGCCAGCTAAAACCTTACAGGTGCTAGAGCAAAGACTTGGGTGTGCTGAGAAACCACCACTGGCTCTCCCACAGTGTAGCAGCGGCAGTGTATAAAAGGCGGAGTGAAAGTCTACTCCTCGATAGCATTCACCTTTCCTAAAGAGCAAGAAGCTACTAAAGCAGAAGCTCCCCTTTCTCCAGCTCTTGTAATCAGGGATGTGAGATAGGAAAAGGAAGTGCTCAAGTTTGAGACTTGGTAACTGAGGAACATTGGTATCTGTCTTTGAGGCCTTACTTTTCTTGATGTTACTGTCTCGTGTATGGTAGTTTTCAAGTGTTGTCATACAACTGCTAAATGCTCATTGGTCATTTCCTCGACATTAAAAAAACAGGATTATCTACCAATGTGCAGTAGAATCTAGAGAATGAGCAATGAAACACAAGCACTCCGGTTCTAGGCTACTTCTCCAACTTTTACTGACAACACAGTGCTCCCGGACACAACAGTTAAACCGGCTCCATCACTGCTTTCTCATGCAATACAGAAACAAAACACGGAGACATCATGAAGGTCATCATTCTTACTTTTAATTTGGGAAAAGTATAAAGTAATTTTGCTTAAATTATTGTAACAAAACACAATCCAACACAAAATCAAATGGTCAGGAAAGTCTCAAGCATTAAAGCAAAAAATTTAAGTGGGAGTTTGCTAATTTTTTAGCCCAGGACAAATAAAAGTTCGAGTCCATATTTGGTTTTTGTTATTTCTTTAAAATTTATTGTAACTTACATTTTTCAACACAACACAATTCACGAGGCTTTTAACCTCTAAGGTGTTAAAGCATTGTATTAAAGACATTAATAAAAATTATACCCACTTAAATTGTTAGAAAACTGTTTGCAGACATTTTTTTTGAAAGGGGAAATAGTAGGTCAATGATGTGCTACTAATTACTAGAAACATTAAATCAGCCAAACACTGACATTTTATTGGGTCTGTGCATGTTTTAAATACCCTGGTAAGTTGTCGGAATTAAATGTAAGAAGTTTCTTGAGAGAGAACAGAAATCAGATAGTGAAAAGCTCACCTGCTTGCTAAGGTGCAGACTGTCCTGGTGACAAGTGACACCTAGAACTGAGCTGCTGACACACAGTAGGAATGCTAAGTCAATCAAGCAACAAAACTCTAAGGCTAACACATTGTACTGATAAAGGGGAAAACAATAGTTGACTAAAACTCCTAAGTCCTTTGCAACAGTAAGGAAAACTCTACAGACACCAGAGGAGAGACTCCCAAGTTCACTAATCTGGCAAGAGAAGATACCACATAGGCCACTGTTAAACCACTACTTAAGAGCAACATGGCTGACATGCCTTAAAATACATACTTGTACTTCTGAAAGAAGTTTGGAGCTTCAAAAAGTTTGGACCACTCTGCCTTACTCAGCAAAATTTCATCTGTGATAGCAAGACCTAAATTAAAAACATATTAGAATATTTGTGTTTCAACCTGGCGATCTAGAATTTTAAATAATTATAAACATACCACATGCATTCACTATAATCTTAAACATTAACAAATGGAAGGTTTATTTTACACCCTTAGAGCACATTTTTACACATTTCAAAAGCACTAGAGCATTTTCTGAGAACCACATTCCTGGTAAAGTGCCATTATTAATAAAATGTCATGCTCAAAGGAAGGCTTGCTCAAACCAAAGCACAGTAGTTACCTGAGAAAGAAAGTCTTCCACATGTTTCTGCCTTTTTAAAACACATTACTGCTATCTCTAACAGGCCAAAAAGACTTTCCCATTAAAAAGCTTTCTTGCATGAAGTTAAGAGTAGTCAACTTAAGGCTGAAGACTGTACATTGCCTTTTCTATCTTCTAATTAAGGTACCAATTAGCAATATCTTAAAATTTATAATAAAATGGGGCCCAAAGTCAAGGATCTTCTCAAAGGCAGAATTTTGGGCCCTAACTACACTCCAAGTTCTTTCCTAGGGGTGTAAAAAGCCCATTCATCCCTTGTGTTACCCATGAAGACAAAATGGCATCAGCTCTAATGTTACAAGGCTCTGATACAGCCCTGAACCAGGCCATAATGTCCATGTCTTTAAGTGCACCTTCATTTTCCAACAATTCTGTTATAGTAAACTGCTTAAAACACTGCTAAGTTACTCTGCAATATGTAATCAAAATATATGCACAAATCCAGTTCGGTAATTTAGTTAAATTGTACAACTAGCTAACTGTTGGGTCTGCAACAGTAGGCAGACCCTTTGTGTATAAAGTAGAGCAGAAGCAGAAACACTTACCTTGTTTAAACTCCTCAACCATGACCATCCGTGTTGAAACGGACACATTGTACGTGGAGTTCTGCTGTGGGTATGCTGGTGTAATTATAGGCATAAGATGGTACCTATCACTGGGGTTTACCTACATACAACAACAGCCAATCAGTTTCTTCAAGTATATATACAACAGACACTTGGACTTTTACCCCTTGTTAAACAGAACCAATGATTACATTTTACTTCATTCATAGCTGGAGTTGAGAAATAAAAACCATGTCAGGAGACTGTTCTATAGAGACTTTTTACAGAATGAAAGATCTAGTCAACAGTCTGTTCCCATGCTGGAGGCAATGTCTACCTTGCAACCTGCCTGCATGCACCTGCTGGGCAAAAACAAAGCAAAACAGAAAGATGTAGTTGTAAATCTACTGCTTTTCCTTATTCAGCAGCATAAATGAGGGTGCCTGCAGAATTACGCTTTTGAGTGTTCTTATTTATAAAACTCCATTTAAACAAGATGGGACTGACCTTCCAACCTTTCAGCTATCAGAAGCTTAAGCTTATTAACACAGAGTAGAACAGCTCTGGGCTGGTGAGGCAATAGGATGATTTAGTGACTGTTCATCTGCACACTAAGTAGCTCATCCCCACAGAGGCAACTACAACTCACTCTCCCTTAAATACTTTCAAGCTTAGGCAACTTGAAAGCACACAGCTTGGGGCAGAGCCCAACAAACTAACAGGCTTTGATACTGTAATAACAAATTAATTTTTAAAAATTACCTCAAAAACCTACAAGGTTTTGATTCAAATTAATTCCTTTTATCAATTAATACAGCTCATGTTATTAACACCTAAAAAGTATAAACAGTAAATGCTCTCTGTAACTTCAACAAAATGGATGCTCTTCCATTGCCAACACCTTTCTGCATCTGTAAAGCATCTAAACAGGTTTTTACAATTACAGCACGGTTGCTGCAATCGTGCTTAGGAGCCATCTGCTACACAGAAACACTATGCAAGAGCTTTCTGCAACAAGCCAATTTTAACAAAATACTTAGATATAATAAAAAATATACAGGGATTTTTAGTATCCTTTTATTTATTTATTTGTTTATTTTTTAAGCACAAACACCCACACAACTTTGACTTACAAGAAAGATAGTTCTCTATGGAATGAGTTGTTAGTGATATCTGTGTCACTGTGTACATTAGATGTGGTTTACAGGGTACATCATTACACTTCTCACACCAGGGCACAATAGAGAGCAGGTCATCTACAAGAGTACTATGAGCGAGCGTGTCCACTCATTTGTAAGAACTGGGTGGCCTCCTGGAAGTTTATGCAGGCGACTTTTGTTATTGAACAGTGTGAATTTGTAGGGGAAAAAATAATACACTAACCCTTGGGTCCCACACAGGCAAATTAAGATTGCATTCTTCAGGCTGTTTCAATAGCACTGGATTTGGCCATTCCCTGTTCAAAAAGATTGTAGCACTTGATAAGACTACTGGACATTAGCATCTAAACGTATTTTGTTAAACATACAGCATTTGTGAATGTGACCCTACTTCACTCACTTGGCATATACACCATAGCCTCTCATTCCTTTCTGTTGACATAATATTCCTCCATAAAATTAACTATTTAATGGTTTTCTCAAACTCATGGTAAACACCTGCTCTGCCATCAGAGAATCGATAAAGCACTATGCAAATAAAAGTGCCATCTCAGACATCTAATGTGTTCACCTCAACCTTTAACAAAATTACATTTAGAGGGGGGAAAAACCCTGTCTTCACACTAGTTCCATCCGCGGCCATATGAGAAGTTACTTCTGACTACAGTCAAAGTGCTTGGAAAAACGGCAAAAGTCAACAAGGACAGTGCTTCCCATATTTTACTCTATATGATACAGTATTGCTATACATATACTATGAATGCTACTTCAGTCACTTATAGAGATCAAAGATGAAAAATGTTTGTTTTCCTCAGTATAAATCAAGCCAGCTTATTAACAATGTTTGTGTATTGCCTTAGAAGTTCTAAGTCTCTGACCTTATCACACTTTACGTGACAAAGGCAAAGCACCAGAACTAAACTGGAAAGCACCCAGTGTGGTTATAAATCATATCCACGGAGTCTGTTACAAAGTGACTGCAAAAGAACAATTTTTTTCCACATGGAAGAAAGGAAGGAGTTGGAAATATAGAAGACAAATCTCTTTAAGATAATGATTAAAACTCTCAATTTTTTGGTCAAGGTAACCACCACAAATTGGCAGTGTCTTGGACTTTTCTTAAATCAAAATTCATCAACATGCATACCTGTATCAGGAAATTTTAATGAATCTCTCCTGGGCTAACAACAAGTCTCAAAGAATTCAGAGACTACATTTTTTTTTCAGTCACTTAACATATTGCTTTTAATTCTTATAAAAAGTGACACCTTTAAGGTTTTGCCAAGATAATGAACAGCTGGACGTAAAAAGCAAAATGTGATCACAAAAACAACAGCCTATGGGTTTAGAAGCATTCAGGATGAAAAGTGGTGTGTGTAAGTTCTAACCACCTATTAACACATCAGATGCCAGCACACATTATAGTAGCTAAAGTTCAGAGTTTATTTGGAGGGTAGGCTCACGCAAGTAGCACAGGTTTTATCTGCCTTATGACCCTGGCAGAACTAGGGAAAAGAAACAGAGTTTAGGTTTGCCTTTTCATAGACAATGTCTCTTCCCAAACGGTATCTGTATCTTGAACTAAAATTGGTTTGGTTTTTGGCGGGATGGTGACTGAATACAAGGCCTTGAATATGCCAGGCAAGCACTCTACCACTGAGCTACACCCTCAGCCCACAAACTAAAATTGGAATCTGAAACCAGCTGTAGAAATGTCATAGAAATAAGACTAAACTTCAGTGTCTACAATCAATTTTATTGTAATATAATCTAAAAACATACCATTTAGAAAATACCAAGAAAAATTTATGTACAAGAGTTGATGCTATTGCATTTGGATAAAGCTGGCAAGTTCTTGCTACTAGCATAGCCCAGGAAACACCACCGAGGAAACCTAATATATTGGAATAGATGTTGTGCCCTGTTGATAAGGGAAAAGCAAAAAGATAAGTTAGTGTTGATGAAGAGCTTGAATGTTCTTAATAAGCTAGCCAACAAATTCTGAACTCACGTTTGGCCCACAGTTTGATGGCTCTCAGAGTTAACCTGAAGTTGTCAATGTTTGGTACTAGATGTAAAATCTCATCGGTTACCCTGCAACCTGATTAACAGGAGTGAGAGAAACAGAACATTAAGCTATCAAAGGTATTAGGACAGTGGCACTCAATTTCTAAGACTATCCTTAAATTAAAATCTTATTTGGCAGAATGAGTATGTGATTCAGTAGAGCTAAAAGGCATGAAATAAATAAGGTAGTTATTTCCTGTCCCAAGCATCATCCTGAACCAAAACTAACACATTGTAGTAGCCTGACTAAGCTCAAACTTTTAACTCATAACTGAGCCTTTTCCTGTCCAGATGCCCTGAGGAGTTAGTTCATCTAAGCATCCAACACTTTGTCCCAAAGTACTGGTAATGAGCTATTCTAACATTTTTTAAAGAGAAAACCCTATTCACTCATCTGATAACATTATAAAGTAACTATCAAGTGCAAATAAATGAAGACTACACAGGAAAACTTCAATTACTAGCAACATTATAGATGTCAGTCTTTTTAGGAACTCACATACCATTAGTAACAGGAAAAACTGTAAGGTCATCAGTGAGCAAATAAACTACCAGACAATGCTCTATAGTCTACCAGGTAAAGAATGTTTTATTATATTCATCATGCATTAATAATGCAATAATAACTGGCTGCAAACACCTTTATTACAAAGAATACATTTTAAAAACTGTTATTTACTATTTGAATAAAAAAAAAAAGCTCTCCAACTCGACAAAAGCAAGCAGGCTTTTACATACCATTAAGGCTTCTTATGCATCTTATATCTAGGTTTTTAAGCAGACTGTCATCGCGTAGGTCCAAATCTTCTGGAATAGTCTGCAGTGCTAATCTTGCAAACAAAATATCAATCTAAAACAAAAATAAAATCTAACATTCCATATATGTCAAACTAATTTTAAGGCATTTCTATTAAAAAAAAAATCTTAAAGCCCTCTCTCTCATTGACCATGAAGGTGGCAATGACTACAAGGGCCTCACAAGAACCCCATGCTGCAGACACAGGCTATTAATCAGAGGTTAAAGCACAGGAATGGTAATATGAAATAGAACCTAATATATATCACATGTCATTTTAACTATAAGAAGTCTACTCATTTTGCTAAATGCATACACTGGAATTAACTTCTGGTTTAGAATCTGTAGGAGTTGTATGTTAGCTGCATATTTCAAGGGGCAAAGTATGAGATAAGTACTTTGATAGGAGAGTTAGTCCCCACCCTGGTATTTGCCTCTCCTGCGGCTTCTGTGGAGCAGTGGAGGGCTGTCTGGGCTGGCACAGATACAGTAGCATTGAACTCAGAAAGGAGCTCACATACTCATTTATTTTCACATAAAAAGAAAGCAAAACCAGTAGGTAAATGGGATGTCACCTTATATTTTAATTATGGTTTTATATTTAAATACTGGCTATAAATAAAAAAGTATACAAAAATTCTTAACCAAACTTAACATTTTGGCTACTTATTAAAATCGATAGTTTAACCTTTCATAAAAGTTAGGCACCTTATATAGCAATTCTAAAAACTAACCCCCCCAACTACATTAAAAAACAAAAACAACAAAACACCAAGTTATCGTTCTTTCAGTATGTCAAGTTTTATAATCAGAAGTATCTAAGAAGCAGCTCTGCGCCAACAGCCCTCTGTACTCCTCAGAAGCAGCAGCAGGAGAGGCAAACACTTCATTAACTCTCCAGCGAAGTACTTCAAGCACGCCAGCTCACACCGAATGAACAAAAAGAGAAAAGCTACTTCAAAAACAGACTGTGGACTTAGGGCCTGACTCAGAACACACAAATCACATGTGAACGAACTATCCCTTAACTGTTCTGCAGCAGCCTCCAGTCCCAGATCCTCTGTTTCCACTCGCTGTCAGAATAACCTAACAGGGCCGGCTATTCTACAAGAACAGACACCCATTTCCATGACAAAAATTCTTAGTATCAACCAACTCAAATTCTTTCGGGCAATCAAATTTGTGTCTACACCGACCAAAATCCAGGACAGTCCATACCAAAAGCTGCCCCCTAGGACTAGACCTTACCTCTATTCCATCAAAACAGAGTTTGATAACTGGTACAAATGCCTCTTCAACAGCCTGTGAGAAAGCAAACAAGTTTAGTTCCTGAAGCGTCATCCTAAGTTCATGTACATGCTTTCACTACACTTTCACTTAGTTTGTCTGAGCCAGGGTCTCATGTAGACCAACCTGGACTCAAACCAGCCACCCAGCTGAAAATATCCTGAACTTCTGATCCTCCTGCCTCTACTTCCCAAGGGCCCAGATTACAGGTGTGCTACATGTGGCTATTATTGTTACTTTTTTAAATGAGGCACTTGAAATTGTTTCAACATAATTTAGCATAATGCCCAACAAAAAAATAAGTTCTTAGCAATGACCTTAACAGTCAAAATCCTTCTTTTCTGTCATAGGATGTAGCTGCTCTTAGATTACTTACTACTCGTTGTGTTTGCTTCTATTTCGTAATTTCTAAGGCGTTTATAGGTTTATTATTCTAGTTTTGTTGTAAAACACACATGCTGAATGCTCAAAATGGCCTGGCAAAATGGAACAGCTCAATCAGTGATTCCTCTACCTGAAATATAAAGTTCTCTCAAAGGACTAAGTGGTATGTTTTTAACCCTTCCTCTCTTGCCCCAATGGTTACATACTCTTAAGTCTTTTACTTCTTCTTGTAATTTCAATTTATCATAGAATGAGGTGAAAAAGTCACTCCGATCAACATGTCTTGGTGCAACACACAATGCATCAATATCAGCACCTTTAAGAAAAAAGTTCAACCATCACACAGTAGCACAAAAAAATTGCCTTGTTTCTTAGCATTAACAGTATTTGATATTAATTGACGGGATATGGGCAAGCTCTAGAACTTGATCCTCCTGACAAACACAACCAAGTCAGTGGGGAAAGGTAATACTAACTGATGGGCATGCTTTTCTTCAGACACACTGTCATTAAACTGAACTCCATAAACAAGTCAAAACAAGCATGAGCCAGGACTTTCCTGGTGAGCACTTATCCATGGTCTTGATGTCATTCATAAACAAACCACAAGCTGACACAGAGGTGGCGCACGCCTTTAATCCCAGCACTTGGGAGGCAGAGGAAGGCAAATCTCTGTGAGTTTGAGGCCAGCCTGGTCTACAGAGCAAGATCCAGAACAGCCAGGGCTACACAGAGAAACCCTGTCTCAAAAAAACCAAACCAACTAACCAAACAAACAAAAACCAACAACAACAACAAACCCCAGTTTTCCTTTATGTTCTTTTCACGCAGAGCTTCTCTGCTAAAGTAGTAAAACTAAAAACTTGAATAGAGAGATCTCCTATAGAGAATCAGGTCAATTCTCAAGACTAGGCATCATACTCAAAAAAAGTCAACCTACAGTGCACCCTACAAGGCACATGCACACGACATGTCAAAAGTAAACATACTGGAGCAGGACAGAGCAATGAGACAGAGAGAACAGAGCGACAAGGCATTCACATGGCTTAAGAGTGTGACCTCTTCCACCTGAGCTGTACAGGCTGCTTCTGTCTCTTTTAAGGAATAAACAAGATAATGAAGATGAAGAACTTAGTTACTGGGGGCTGGTGAGGTGGCTTCAGTGGTGCAGAGAACCCAACATTAGTTCCCAGCACCTAACATGGCTGTTCACACCAGTTCTTTAAACTCAGATCCAGGGGATTTCAATGCCCCTTCCTGGCTTCTGCAGGTACCTGTCACACATATGATACACATACATTCATACACACATGCAAAAGAAAAGCCATGCATAGACAAAAAGTAAGCATTTTTTAAAGAGAAAAAAGTTACCCTTTAAAAAAAAATTCAATGTGATCACCTGTAGCTACGGACACACTGGCTTGTTTTTTGCTAACCTGACACATTAGCTTGGTTTTTGCTAAGCTGTATTTTACAACTTTATCTGCAATAAAGAAATGAGAACAAGAGAATGACAAGACTTTCTTAGAGCCTTGACTCTGCTCATACCCAGTGATACTCTGCAGAAAGAAGTAGGAATCTATAGAAAACTGTCCAAAAACCACAATGGGAGTTACTCTGCACCTACACTTTCCAGTACAGCAGCCAACCACATGCTGTTCAATACAGAAAATGTGGCTTACTCCACTGGTAAACGGAGTTATTACTTCATTGCATTACAGACATCAGATATAGAAGGCTCCTTCTGAATTTAAGACTCAAGAATTCTCACTTCCTTGCGAATCAAAGCTTATATATGACTCATAATTTTTTTTTCTTTTTTCTTTTTCGAGACAGGGTTTCTCTGTGTATCCTGGATCTCGCTCTGTAGAACAGACTGGCCTCAAACTCAGAGATCCATCCACCTGCCTCTGTCTCTCAGGCATGAGCCACTACCTCCCAGCTAAAAACTGTTATAATCTTAAGAAATACAAGTTCTATTAACTCCAAATAAGTAAATTATTACCTACCTTTCGTATGTACTCCTAGTCTATAAGATCCAAATGTAAAAATTTTTCCTCCAACATTTTCAATTACAGATTGTGGAAGATTCTGTTGAACAAAAACAACAGTTGTCAGTAAAGCATCATCAGGGACACCACTTCAAATGAGAAAACAGCTTATTTCTGGGTTGTCATTTGTTAATTTAGTGAAGGGGTTTCTTCCTGGTTGTTTGTTTTGTGACAATTTCTTAACTGTGCAGCCAGGCTGACCTCAAAGTCACAATCCACCTGCCTCAGACTCCCAAGTCCTAGAACTATGAAAACGCTATTGATACTATAACAAAGTATCAACAGCAGGGGTATGGCTCAGATGTCAGAGCACTTTTGCTGTGCAGGCATAAAGTCCTGGGTTGATCCCCACCACTAACTACATAAAACCAGGATAGTGGCACAGGCCTGTAATCCTCAGCACTGGGGAGGCAGCAGCAGAGGGGTCAAAGTTCAAGGTCATCCTCAGATATAAATATAGATATGCGCCTTGAGGCCAGTCTACCTATAAGATACCCCATCTCAGCCGGGCGGTGGTGGCGCACGCCTTTAATCCCAGCACTCGGGAGGCAGAGGCAGGCGGATCTCTGTGAGTTCGAGGCCAGCCTGGTCTACAAAGTGAGTTCCAGGAAAGGCGCAAAACTACAGAGAAACCCTGTCTCAAAGAACCAAAAAAAAAAAAAAAAAAAAAAAGATACCCCATCTCAGCCGGGCGGTGGTGGCGCACGCCTTTAATCCCAGCACTCGGGAGGCAGAGTCAGGAGGATCTCTGTGAGTTCGAGGCCAGCCTGGTCTCCAAAGCGAGTTCCAGGAAAGGCGCAAAGCTACACAGAGAAACTCTGTCTCAAAAAAAACCAAAAAAGATACCCCATCTCAAAAAATAAATGGATAAAAATAAGTTCATTAGCCGGGCGGTGGTGGCCCACACCTTTAATCCCAGCACTTGGAGGCACAGCCAGGCTGGTCTACAGAGCAAGATCCAGGAAAGGCGCAAAGCTACACAGAGAAACCCTGTCTCGGAAAAACAAAAAAAAAAGAAAAGTCCATCAAGATCACGGAGTGCACAAAGGCACTGGCCACTAAGCCTGACAACCTGGGTTAACTAATACCCTAGGGCCATATGGTAGAAGGATCCAACTCCAGTAAATTGTCCTCTGACCTCCACACACACCCACAATAAATAAATGTAATAAAAGTTTGAAATAGAAAAGAATTATGAGATCTAAAAATGAGACCCAAAAATATTCATAGGAAGATTGCCTCGGGTTCCATGTCACCACAGGGAGACCTTATCAGTGGATGGAAAACCATGCACAGGCCTCTCCTTATGAGGCCCCATTTTCATCAACTTGCCACTCACCAGAGTCAAGCTATTCACTGAACACAAACCAAACCAGAGGAATGAGATTCAGTCTGTTAAGGCAAACAATTTTTCTTAACCCTGGGGTTCTTCCCAGGGAGTTACACAGAAGAACTGTGTCAAAATTCTCACTCATTTGCCAGGCATACTAGCCCAGTGCTTGCAACCCTAGCGCTCAGGAAGCTAGGCAACCCTAGCTCTCAGGCTAGTCTAGACTACACAACATGATCTTCCCAGAATTACAGAATGCCTCAAAATACAGGCACAGGCAAGGATTTCCTGAAAGACTCCAAGATCTCAGGAAATAATACAAAGAACTGGCAAATGAGATTTCATAAAATTAAAAAACTGTGCAGCGAGGCAAACCAGAGTGAAAAAGTCAGCCTACAGAACAGAGAAACATCTTTCCCAACTACACATCCCACAAGAAGATTGGTATTTCGTATACAGAGTAGAGTTTATTCAGCCATAAAGAATAAAATTAGGGAGCTAGAGCAATGGCTGCTCTTGCAGAGGGCCAGGGGTTCTGTTCCCAGCCCTCTGTTTCCAGAGGATCTGACCTCACTCAGACCTCTACAAGCATGGGCATGCATATGGCACACAGACATACACGCAGGCAAAACATACACAAAAACAAATTTTTAAAAATAAATATGTAATTAATCTTTTGGATGAAAATGGATGGAACCAAAGATCGTTTTAAGAAAAATCAGTCAAATTCTGGCTAACAATATTGCATACCGTCTCTCATTTGTGCAATCTAGACAGACAAGAGATGACATAAAAGCAAATGGAGGACTTTCTGTGGTGAAGATGACTGACAGATGTGGGAAGCAGGGGAAGGAAATGGTGAAGTCTAACGCTGTGCATGGGTGAATACATTAAATACAAAGCTTCTGCTCTGTTACTAAAACACAAAGTAAATAAAAGTGCCCATGATGGCAGGTGCAGTGCACATCCCTGCAATCCTAGCAACGCCTATAAGCCAACACTAGGAAGGGGAGGCAAGGAGGTCCGGGGCAGTCTGGACTACATGAAAATCCTAAGTTCTGACCAGGAGTGGTGGCAAAAAAGTAACTGTACTCCCAGCACTACCAAGGGGAAGGCAAAGTTATCACACTAACTAGGTAATCGATTTTAAGGCCCAACAGGGCTACTTACTAAAACCAAATCAAAATACAAACCAGTTGTGGCTTTGTCTACTTCACTAGCGTCTTTAAGCATCTAGGGAAAAAGCTCTTCCAATAAATCCATGCTTTCTACACAAGACTAGTACCAACTTCAATTTAAAAACACTTAAGCTTGGACACTTCTTGCTCAGTTCATAAACTTACCTTTCCAAATTTTCTATCAAAAACTGTTAAGAAAAATGTGGGACATAAAGACTGCCATTAAGGGTTGGGGAGTTAGCTCAGTGGTAGAGCGCTTGAGGCCCTGGGTTGAGTCCTCAGCTCCAGAAAACAAAACAAAACAAAAAAAAGATTGCCATTTAGAATGCTCCAGTTGACCAATTTTTAATCAGTTGTTTAAAATATATAAACATGTATTAAGAACACCATCAATTTACCTAAAACCAAGTAATTTTACTTTTCTCGTAAGTTAATACCTTCTCCTGTCCTATTAATCTTTCTTCCCTTGGTTCTCTATCAGTTTTTCTGCTGTGTATAAATTAAACATGCATTTTCTATTACAGCAGAAAAATTACTGCTTCTTATGGAACTTTTTAAAAATGTGTCAAATACCTTCCACACAGCTCTAAAAACTTTTCCTTTACCATTAAGCGTACCAATGGACTCCTTAATTGTGTGAATGAGTACAAAGTGTCATGAATTCAGAGAAATGTCATAACTAAACAATGATGATATGATCTCTTTTGAGTATCTAAAACTAAAAACTTTACGAAAAAAGAAAAACGAAAACCACAAGGGGGCTAGAGATGGCTTAGTGGTTAAGAGCACTGGCTGCTCTTCCAGAAGACCCAGGTTCATTTCCCAGAACCCTCTTGACAGCTTACAAAATCTGTAAATGTAGTTCCAGGGGATGTAATGCCCCCTTCTGGCCTCTTCAAACACGAGACACATGGTGCACAGACATACTGAAGGCAAAACACCTACACACATAAAATTAACTAAAAACAAAAAAATCAAGTTATTCCAGGACCTTTTTAAAGACAGTTAAGATTCAAGTATAGTAGGAACTGAATCCAGACCTGGAATACTCCAAAAATACAGTAAACTTTTTTTTTCCTCTCTCTCTGAGACAGGGTTTCTCTGTATAGCAGCCCTAACTGTCCTGGAACTTGTTTTGTAGACCAGGTTGGCCTCGAACTCACACAGATCCACCTGCGATGGGATTAAAGGCATGCACCACCACCTCCATAAACCTTTTAAACTGTTTTCACTGTTTGATTAGAGACACGGTCTCGTAACACAGCCCAGGTTAACCTCAAATTCTCAATCCTCCTGCCTCCATCTTCCAAGTGTTGGGACTGCTGCCCATTGCTATGTCCACCTTAATCAGGGGAATCCTTTCCTGAAGTGATTCTCAGAAGAATGGGCAGTAGTTCACAATTACTGGGTCCAACTTTGAAATGCTATAACCAGAGCACATTAATTTTTCTAGAAAGTCACTAACTTCAGCTGGCTTCTTTCAAAATTAACAAGAAACCTATTCTTAAGAATAAAAGAATTCCCGCCGGGCGGTGGTGGCGCACGCCTTTAATCCCAGCACTCGGGAGGCAGAGCCAGGCGGATCTCTGTGAGTTCGAGGCCAGCCTGGGCTACCAAGTGAGTTCCAGGAGAGGCGCAAAGCTACACAGAGAAACCCTGTCTCGAAAAAAACCAAAAAAACCCAAAAAAACAAAACAAAAAAAAAGAATAAAAGAATTCTGGTGTGGTGGCACACCTAGTCCTAGCTCTCAGGAGGCACAGGCAAGAGAACCTCTGTGAGTTTGGGGCCACCCTGGTCTATATAGTGAGCTCCAGAGCAACATGCAGCTAACTCCTACCTCAAAAACAAACAAACCACAAAAGACTGAATCCACTCAAAAGGGGACAACTGATTGTAGGACCTTACCTTGCTTTCACTGATTTCTCGTATCCATTCTTTCACCAGGTTATTTAATTTTCCCAAAATTAAAATCCTGTTGATAAAGCAATTATCAAATTATTCATTATTACACATTAAGTTATAAATAACTGGCTCACTAAGTTTTACTTTTGTTCTCATTTTTGAGACATGGTCTTAACCACATAGCCCAGGCTGACCTAGAATTTACAATCCTCTCTGACTTCCAGGTCCTGGCATTACAGGTATCTGCTTCCATAATAGGCTTTCTTTCTTTCTATCTATTTATTTGTTTACGGATAGGGTTTTACTATATAATCCAGGCTGGCCTTGAACTCACGAGATCTGTCTACCTTTGCCTCCCCAGTGCTGGAATTAAAGGTGTGAGCCACCACATCCAGTCTCAAAATTCACATAAGAGATCAGAAACTTATTAGTGGTTATACATTGGCACTGAAACAATGGTTAAAGCATTTCCTTTTCTCCTGACAATCCTACATTATAACTAAGAGCCTTCAGAAATTTATTTATTTATGTTGTTTGTGTATGTGTGCCTTGTGCCTACAAAGGCCAGAAGAGGGCACTGGATCCCCTGAAACTGGAGTTACAGATGGCTAAGAACCCACCATGTGGAACTGGAACTTAAACCCAGGTCCTCTGTAAGAGCAGCCAGTGTTCTTAACCTTAGCCATCTGCAGCCCCATCAAAAAATGTAAATTGACTAAGGGTAACTCAGTGGTAGAGCACTTGCCCAACGTGCAATGTTCAAACTGCAACCAAGACTGCTCTGCTCCCTCAACCCCCCCAAAAAACATAATTAAGGCAACAGAATTCTCTGTAGAAAACACATTTTCTCTAGGGAGTATCAACACAATGTGTGAAACAAGTCTATAGATTCAGAGTAACCTGACCTATGGAGTGAGTGAAGAAGGACTCAAAAGTCACTGAGTAGAAACATCTTTTGTTTTGTTTTGTTTTGTTTTGTTTTGGTTTTTCGAGACAGGGTTTCTCTGTGTAGCTTTGCGCCTTTCCTGGGACTCACTTGGTAGTCCAGGCTGGCCTCAAACTCACAGAGATCCGCCTGGCTCTGCCTCCCGAGTGCTGGGATTAAAGGCGTGCGCCACCACCACCCGGCGAGTAGAAACATCTTAAAGTTCATGCACACAGCACACACATCTTACCTGCGCTGCAGTTCCTCTTCTTCTTCAAAAACCCCAAAGGGCTTCAGAGTCTCGATGAGTTTCTGTGTGAGTAGGCAGTCAGTCTCCTTGGGGGCCGCTAAGCTGATAGGAGAGGTAATGCCATAGTGCCTCTGTTGGGGCTGCGTTTGTTGTGATCCCTGCGTTGTAACTGGACTAAAATAAAAATGGAATTGGATAAACTTTCTTTACTGCCAAAAAATTCTACAATTTGAAATTAATCAACATGACTGGACTAGATACTTTAGTAAAATTTGCTTCTAAACAGTTGATCCTTGCCATGTTCTTTCTTTTCAGACAGGAATGCAATGCAATCCAGGCTGGCCATGAACTCTACCTGCTCACCTTAGCCCCAGAATGCTAGAGTAACAGGCATGTATCACCATGTTCAGCTCCAAATTTTTATTTTCAAAGACCTTTTGCTTCACAACAAAATATATCTCTATGTACTTCGAAGTAAAATATATCAATAAATAATTTCTCCTCCCCAGTCACTGAAACACCAAAATAAATGGAAAAGCGCAGATCGACTCACAGCCAGAGAGTGAGCAATACAGAACACACCTTCTAGATAAGAATACAATACAAAAAAATAAACGTTTTAAAAATTTTAACAAGAAGTCTTTTTGTACTATTATCTCTAAAACCCTGATAAAAACCGGGTGGGGGGGTGTTTCAACTGGGCATCTAGTGTACTATAATCCCAGCACTCAGAAGGCAGAAAAAAGATCTCCAATATAAAACTCGGCCTACACAATGAGACCTATCTCAATAAAGGAAAAGTAAATGCCATTTTTTTTTTTTTTTTTGGTTTTTCGAGACAGGGTTTCTCTGCGTAGCTTTGCGCCTTTCCTGGAACTCACTTGGTAGTCCAGGCTGGCCTGGAACTCATAGAGATCCGCCTGGCTCTGCCTCCCGAGTGCTGGGATTAAAGGCGTGCGCCACCACCGCCCGGCTGTAAATGCCATTTTTTGACTTAAGATACTAACTAAATGAAACTCACACTAAATGAAACACTTACCATGTGACTCAATGGATGACACTCATATGTAATGGGGTAAATAGCATACAAATCCAACTTGAAGTAAAGAGCTGTATTTAAACTAAGTTTCTGACACCTTTATAGAAAAGTGATACTTGATGAATGTTATGCATTGAGTGCCAGGACACTAATGTACAGATCCACTAGGCTCTGCTTTTGTCTTGTGATACCAACTCAAATATAAGCACACCCGGAAGTCGATTCTGCCTGTTGCTGACCACTCAGCTGTATGTTGTGTGTCTTCTAATCACTGTGTCCTGTTGTATGATATTTTGTCTGTGTTCTGACAAATAAAGCTTTCCTGAAGATCAGAGGGCGGAGCTAGCCACTAGTTAACCATAGAGGCTGAGTGGTGGTGGTGGTGGTGGTGGTGGTGGTGGTGGTGGTGTACACCTTTAATCCCAGCACTTGGGAGGATCACATCTTTAATCCAGCACAATCTGGAGGTGGAGAAAGGACTAAGGCGGGTGGAGACAGGATCTCGGCCCCCTTTTGGCCTGAGGATCCGGAGAGGTAAAAAGATGTTGGTGGCTGCTCTACTTCTCTGATCTTTCAGGTTATTATCCTGATATTTAACTCCTGGTTGTTACTGATGAGACTAATTAGGATTAGTGCGCTGATCTAGTTATGTGCTGTGTCAGCTTTCATTCAGACTGGAGTCATATTTATTAAATAAATAAGAATTTGATTTATCCCCTGCATCAATGAACTCCCCTCTGGTCTCTTCAATCTGCTCTTCTCAAATATGCTGCTTGCTGGGCTGTGGTGTTCCTTCTAAAAGCCAGGAATCCACAAGACCACCAAGCATTTTCTTAAAGCCAAAAAACTGAAGATTTTACTTTTCAAAATTATATAGAATCTACGATTAAGATATACTAATTAACTGAATTCATGGGCTTTTTTGTTTTGTTTGGTTTGATATGGTTTTTAGAGACAGGGTTTCTCTGTGTAGTTTTGATTCCTGTCCTGGAGCTCGCTCTGTAGACCAGGCTGGTCTCCAACTTGGAGATCTGCCTGGCTCTGCCTCCCGAGTGCTGGAATTAAAGGCACGCCACCACCGGCCTGAATTCATGTTTTAAGCATTACATGTTTTCATTAGTCAACAGTTACCAAATTTCTTTCAAAATTTATCCCAGAAATGCAGCCCTCAAACCCATTTCACTAAAGCAGGAGTGGTAGAAGACATCTGTAACTCAGCACTCCGGAAGCAGAGGCAGGAGGAGTTGCAGACAACTGAGACAGCAACTTATTAAGATGTTGTCTCAGCACACCCCCTCTCAACCTTACACACTTACCCATGGCCCACACAACTGCATCAGCTTGCTATTCACTGCTCCACTGAGATTCTTCAACTACAGTCCTCCAGACTGGGCCAGGATTATAACTTCGATCACAAATAACATTTGCTTTGTTTTAGTTGAGACAAGACTTTTTGCCATGTGCTAAGCTGCAACTTGTCACCCTCCTCCTTCCAACTGGGAATGCTAGGATAAGAATGTGCTACCATGCCCAACTTTCATAAATGGTTTTAACATTAAGTAAATAAAGCTAGAAACTCAAGTATGGAGCGAGCTTTCACAAGTGCATGCTGAAATCATGTTTTAGTGACTTTAAAACATGTCCATCTCCACAAGCAATGTTTCCTTGCTTTCTTCACCTTGGCTATTATAAATTCCTTACCAATCAGTTCAGTCTGGTTTATTAGCAAAATTTGATCACCCACTTGTTGTGTTTTCCAGTCCTCATCATCACCACCCACCTACCCCGTTTCGTTTCTGTTTGTTTTTCGAGACAGGGTTTCTCTGTGTAGCCCTGGCTGTCCTAGAACTCACTCTGTAGACCAGGCTGGCCTCAAACTCAGAGAGACAGAGACAGAGACAGAGAGACAGAGAAAGAGATCCACCTGCTTCTGCCTCCTGAG
This sequence comes from Peromyscus californicus insignis, assembly GCF_007827085.1. NCBI lineage: Eukaryota > Metazoa > Chordata > Mammalia > Rodentia > Cricetidae > Peromyscus > Peromyscus californicus. Next base: position 54,828,589 of record NW_026294447.1, on the reverse strand, counting down.
TGCTAGGCACACGCCACAGCCTTCAGGTTTCTTATTATCAGACACACAACACACAAAAGCTTGGAATGTTCCTGTCAAGGTCTCTTCACCAGTGTACCAGGAGACAGGTTCATATTTAAAAATCCACACAAAGTTGTTCAATCTAGAGCCAGGCTTGGTGGTGCACACCTGTCATCTCAGAATTGAGGTAGAGGTAAATTCAGGGTTATTCCTCCATTACATAGCAAGTTAAAGGCCAGCCAGGGCTACAAAAGACCATGTCTCAAAAAAAAAAAAAAAAGAGGAAAAAAAAAATCAAAGGGGTACAATAGTTGTTCATCCTGATTTGAAGAAAAAAAAAAAAAAAACCCTTATGCCCACATTAGTCTCCACGCTAAAATAATGCAGAAACAAATCATATGCAGTTTTTTTTAATTTACCTCAACTTAAAATGTAGTCATCTAGCTACTTTATTTCATCTACTTCAAAAGCATAAACATGTATGTTAAGCATACACACGTGTACACAAAAGCATACACATGTCGTCTAACTAAAGTAAAAACATGCGTAAAAAAGTAGGTAAAAACAAGGACTGGGGAGATGGCTCACCAGGTAACATCTAATCCCAGCACTCTTACTAGAAGACCAGAGAACTGACCAGACATTAATAGACCAGTGCACAGGGGAGTGGCAGAAACAAGAGATCCTTCAGAATGAACAAAGATGGTAAGTACTCCTAAAAGCTATGGCTTGTATGCCATGGAGAAAGCACATGCATTAAGAATGCTATATGTATAGGTAGGTATGTACATTCTCTCACAATTAAATAAAAACAAGTATCAGTTCTAAGCACTATGTTGCCTGTTTTGAGCATCCAAAATGTCCCAATGAACACTGTTACTATATTTAAATAGAAAACTCACAGTTTCTCATTTAACACTAGAAATTAAATAAAGAGCAATGATTCCATGAGCTAAGAGACAGAACACTTGCACAGTATGCAGGAGACACTGGCCAGAGGAAAGAAAAGCATGAGGAAGGAAAAGAGAAATCAAAACAGTGCTAAAAGCAGTTTAAGACATCTTTTTGCTACTTAAGGGTTTTTTCCCCTCTCTTTGCTTTTTATTTGTTTGTTTTGGTTTTTGAAGACAAAACCTGTGTAGCCCGGGCTGTCCTGGAACTTAAATCCACCTGCCTCTGGCTCTGAATGCTGGGATTAAAGGTGTGTGACACCACTGCCCAGCTCAGATACCAACTTTCTGAAGGCATTTATACCCAACAACTTCAGCTCTAGCCATCTATCAAGTTACAGTTCTGACACTCAAAGATACAGCCTCTACAACATTGTTCTAAGACAAGGTAGACCAGACTAAACTAATCTACAACACACTTTTTAAAACAAAGACACCACATAACAAGCTGGGCATGGTGAGTCTAAGCTTAGAATCCTAACATTCTGGAGACTGAGGCAGGAGAATGGTCATGAGCTTGAAGCCCTGCTGTACTAAAGAGAAACTATCTTGGGGGATGAGAATGCAACCTAAGCCGAGCATTGTAAAAAAACCGTAAGACTGTCCAAAATATATATGGCCCCCAATTCCTATACAGAAATACAACTGACAGGAACATCATGTACTCCAGGGCTATTCCAGAGTGAGGCATGCTCACATCTACTCCACTCACTTTTAATTATTTCTTTTTATTTCCCACATTCTAGATCTAAGATCTGACCCCTCTCATAGGAGAACTGTATCAACAAGGTAATTAAGACTGTCCACTGGAGCCCTATATACAACATCACAGACAAGACTGGAGACCATTTAAGTATCACTAGTGAGAGACTGTCTAGTTACAGTAAATGCTCAGGAAATAACATGCCACGTAATAGCAGTTTACCAGGTGTGGTGGCACACACCTTTAATTCCAACACTTGGAAGGCAGAGGCAGGCAGATCTCTCAGGTTGAGGCTATCCAGGGCTATGCAGACAAACTGTCTTGCCAACCTAGTATATTTATGTGTGTAATATATATATATAATATAATTATACATCTATATTACACATATTTTCATACAAAATAATATAATAGTATTTCATGGGGTAGCAAGGGAAAATGCTCACGATGTCAGGTGAAAAGGCTGCACAATTCCAGTAATAGCATTTATTGAAATCTCAGTCCACAGAGTGAGTCAAAGCACTTTACATAACTACCAATTATCTTAACTCTACTACTGCAAATGAAGACAGAAACAACTTCCTAAGTTCACTGGGTCTCCATGTACTCTACCTACCGTACCTCTTTACATCTTTCACAATGTGTATCCTTATGTACTGCAAAAGCAGAGCATGTTGGAATGTACCATAATCACAGCTACTTTAGATAATGAGAAGCAAGCACTTAAAACACCAGAAGGGGAACGCAAGTGACACAAAACTCTAATTCTGGTACTTAGGAGGCTGACACAGGAGGACCTGGAGGGACAACTAGGCTACAGAGTAAGACACTATTTTAAAAGCAAAACAAAAAAGGATTGGAGAGACAGATCAGAAGCTAAAGGCCACTTGCCATCAAACCTGACAACTTGAGGACCTAAACCAACTCCCACAATCCCTGGGACCACAGATCAACTCCCACAAGTTGTCCACAAAAGCTATGTATGGGACACATGTGCCTGAAATTCACATAAATAAATCTAACTTTAAAACTTTTTAATTGGGGAACTGGTGAGATGGCTCAACAGTTAAGAACACTGCCTGCTTTTCCAGAGGTCCCAAGTTCAATTCCCAGCAACCACACGGTGGCTCTCAACCATCTATAATGGGATCTTATGCTCTCTTCTGGCATGTGAGTGTACATGCATGCAGACAGAGCATTCACACACAAAAAAAAATTAAACTAGAAAAAAACTTTTTTTAATCAGGCTAAAATGGCTCAGTAAGTAAAGGCATTTGCTTGCTGCCAAGCCTAACTACCTGAGTTCAGAACCCACACAGCGAGAGAGAAACAACTCCCATAAGTTAATTGTCCTTGTACTTCCCCCCCAACACACATACATACACACAAAATAAACTTAAAAATGTGACTTCCAGACCAGTCAAGGCTACAGTGAGACCTGGTCTCAACACCCCAACAAGAACTGACAAGAGGGACATTATGAGAGAGACTACAAGAGAACGGCCATACAGAAAGGAAAGGGGTGGGGGTGGGGGGCAGCAGATGACTAACACACAAAGGTCACGCCCCAGAGCTGTTTTACCAATAGTTACTATTTTGAGTACTTTACCACACAATTTATACAAAGCTCAGACCACTGATGAATCCTCGACTCCTAATGCTGGAAATCTGAAATAGGTTGTGGTCCCTCCTATCAACAGATCCACTGTCTAAAACTTTATAGCAACTACCCAATCAAAAACATGCCATCATTTCTATGTTAAAAATGAAGCTTGGCCGGGCGGTGGTGGCGCACGCCTTTAATCCCAGCACTCGGGAGGCAGAGCCAGGCGGATCTTTGTGAGTTCGAGGCCAGCCTGGTCTACAGAGCGAGATCCAGGAAAGGCGCAAAGCTACACAGAGAAACCCTGTCTCGAAAAACCAAAAAAAAAAAATGAAGCTTAATAAACTACAATAACTTATTTACTGTAATAATTCTATATATTTAAACATTATTTAAGCAGTAAAAAGAAATCTGGGCAGAAAAGGAATAAGGAACCTCTCAAAGGTACTGCAAAATGTATTTTATATTAATTCTGGGGGCTGGAGAGAAGGCTCAGTGGTTAAGAGCACTTGCTGCCACTGGGTGGTGGTGAGGCACGCCTTTAATCCCAGCACTCGGGAGGCAGAGACAGGCGGATCTTTGTGAGTTCGAGGCCAGCCTGGTCTACAGAGATCCAGGAAAGGCAAAAAGCTACACAGAGAAACTCTGTCTCAAAAAACAAACAAAACAAAACAAAACAAAACAAAAAAAAGGAGCACTTGCTGCCTGGAGAGGACCAGCAGAGTTCAATTTCTAAAAGTACCCATACTGGATGGCTCACCTCTAACTCTAGCTCAGGGGGATCTGATGTCCTCTTCTGGCCTCCTTGGTCACACTTATGTGCACATACCCTCCCCCACACACACACTGAGACAGAATAATTAAAAATAATAAAACAAATTTTAAGCATTAATTCCCAGTCAAGTATAGTGGCTTATTCCTATAATCCGAGCACTCACAAGGCTGAGGCAGAAAAATTTACAAGAATTTGAGGCCAGTCTAGGCCACAACCTGGAGTTCCAGATTTTCACAAGGAGTTTAGCATTAAACAATAACTTAGCAACAAGGGGTGCTAACCTAGGATTCTAAAGATGGTTAATAACTAGTTACCACCTTTTCTATATTAGTCACACACAGCTACTTTTCCTCTTTAAACTCATGCGTGGAATACTCGATCCTCCTGACTCAGCCTGTTGGGTGCTGGAACTGCAAACATGGGACACCATCCCTTCCTACAATATTAAAATGTTATGAAAAGGTGGTCCGACCATCCAGTATTTAGTAAGCAGCAGCAGAGGCCCAAACAAATGATTTAATAGGTTTTACCCAAGGGGAATGAATAAAATATGATGAAACCCAAGGCCAAACTGTCAATTTAGGTTGACTATGCAGGAAAAGGACATACTAGTTCAATCAAAGGCTAGGTCATTTTCCCTCTCTTCGTAAAGGTGTTGTTTTGGGCAGCAAGGGCTATACGGTGAAACATTCACAAATAGTAATCTTTTTATCAATTCATTGAGAACTTAATACAACCATACAAATTATTTTGACCATAATCATCCACCATTGTTCCCCCCCGTGCCTCCCAGATCTACCAAGACCTTTCTCAAAAACAAAAAATAACAGACCCTAGGTTCTAGTGTATATATTACATTGTGTCCATTACAGTGAGTATTATAGTAAGTACATGTTCCACATACAGTCAATGTTCTACACACTAAACAAACTTGAATTTTTTCCCGTTGCAGGGCTGTGGGTACTCCTCCACTGAGCCATATCTCTAGTCCTTGAAAAGGTGTTTTAGCTGGGTGGTGACACATGCCTTTAATCTCAGGCAGAGGCACGTGGACCTCTGTTGAGTTCTAGGCCAGACTGATCTACAAAGCAAGGTCTAGGACAGCCAGGGTTACAGAGAGAAACCCTGTCTCGAAAAACTGGGCAAAAATTAAAAATGTTCTAAGTTTTTTCTTTGTTTTTTTTTGTTTTGTTTTGGTGTTGTTGGAGACCGGGTTTCTCTGTGCAGTTTTGGTGCCTGTCCTGGATCACGAGCTGTAAACCAGGCTGGCCTTGAACTCACAGAGCTCCACCTGGCTCTGCCTCCCTAGTGCTGTGATTAAAGGCGTGCGCCAACGCTGCTGCCGCCCAGCCTTTTTTGTTTGTTTTTGAGCCGGGCTTTTTCTTATTCATTATTGTGTGAGCGAGCACAGCTCACATGTGGAGAGCAGAAAACCCTACAGAGTTGATGAGCTCCTTCCACTTTTACCTGGGTTCTAGGGATTGAACTTGGATGCACTTTATCTGCTGAGCCATCTCGCTCACCCACCCAAAAGTTAATTTTTAAAATACATGGACAAGTTTGAAATAATGGTGCCTATCTATGATCTCAGAAGGGAAAGGTAAGACAGATGAGAATGCCAGTTTGTAGCCAGCCTGCACTTGTAGCACAACAAACCCCACACCTCCAAAGCAGGAAATCAAACACGGCTCCCAACACAAGATGGAAAACAACACTAGAATGAGAATACAATATGGAATCCAGAGCTTGTTTATGTACCAATCTACAAATTCGTACCTTTAAAATTATCGAGTATCAGGCTGGCAAGATAGTTCAATAGATAATAAAGGCACCTATCGCCAAGGCCTGATAATCTAAGTTCAATCCCCAGGACACACAAGTGACATATACTTGCTACTCACACACAACAGTCAATCCATCCACACACATAAACACGAGTAAAGAATGTTTTAAAAACTATCAAGCGCTACTATGAGCATTGGTTTAACCAATTGTAAGGGGAACCATCTTAGGTTCTTTTAGCTGTTATAAAACACCATGACCAAAAGTAACCCAAAAGAAAAAGGGTTTATTTCTGCTTACAGTTTAGGGTCCATCATGAAGAAGTCAGGGCAGGAACTCAAGCAGGAGCCTGAAGTCAGGAACTGAAGCAGAGGCCATGGAGGGGAACTGCTTACCAGTGTGCTCTGAGGAAGCACACCTTCCTCAGTCTGCTTTCTTATACAATTCAAGACCACCTGCACAGATTTTGTACCGCCCCCAGTGGGCTGGGCCCTCCCATATCAATTATTAATCAAGAAAATGCCCCACAGAGTTGCCTACAGGCAATCTGACTCATCTGACTCATTTTCTCTCTCTCTCTCTCTTTGGTTTTTCGAGACAGGGTTTCTCTGTAGCTTTGGAGCCTGTCCTGGACTAGCTCTGTAGACCAGGCTGTCCTCGAACTCACAGAGATCCACCTGCCTCTGCCTCCCGAGTGCTGGGATTAAAGGCGTGCGCCACCACCGCCTGGACTCTGACTCATTTTCTCAATTAAAGTTCTTTTCCCTGATAACTTCAGCTTGTGTCAAAAAGAAAAAAACCTAACCAGGACAGAAACCAATTATTACTATTACCTACATCACTGTTTTGAACATTATAAACTGATATCGTACAATTAATTTAAAAAGCTGCTGTGGACACCAAACACACAGAATTAAAGGCACAAAGAAATGAGAACTAGCTAAGCATTCTAATGGTCTTTTTTTCATGGAAAGTAAATTTTTTTTAAAAAACTTGCCTACATGCATATGAAGGGTAAACTTAAGTGTACTGCTAACATAAAGGTGACTTACCAAGTATGAAATGTTCTACTGAATCAAAAAAATCAAGAAAATTATGTTATCAAGCCAGAAGCTATTTCTGCCTTGAGTAAAAAGATGAAGGTGGTCGGGGACTAGTAATCAAACACGCTCATAAACGTGTTTAATAGAAAACAGCACTCCAAAACCATAACCAGCATTCACTGAGGAGCAAACAATACTCTAACATTAACCTCCAATCTTAACGATGCTTCAGTCAAGTACTACCGACAGACAGACAGACAGACAGACAACCACACCCACAATTGAAGATCTGAGTTCAAATTCCTAGCTCCAAGTGTCTGTAACTCCAGCCCTTGAGGGGACCGGAGAAGGCACAGATGGATCCCTGGAGCTCCTTGGCCAGCCAGAGTAGCTGACACCGTGGACTCCAGGTTCAGAGAGATCCGTCTCAAAAAAACCCAAAGTAAAGCAATAGAGGAAGACATTTGATGGCAATCTCTGGACTCCACAAGAATATGCATAGATGTGTGCACCCTCACCCACATGTGTTCTCTAATTAGAAATTATTTTTCCAAAAATTACCTCATAACACCTTTTCTTTAACAAACTGCCTCCTGCCCCTCTCTTCTTCTATCAGTCTGCTTTTGTTCCTTAGTACTACTACCTTGTTTTTAAATTGTGTTTTTCTTAGATAATTCAAATACAGTACACCAAAGTTTCAGCCTTAAGGAAAAATTACTCACTGTGTACAAAAAAAACTGTTCTGCATACTATATCCAGCCTGTTCAATGTTTAAAAAAAAAAACCACCACCAGTTAGACCACACTTAGAGCTCACATCACAGCCTGGTCTATAGAGCAAGTTCCAGGACAGTCAGGGCAACACAGAGAAACCCTGTCTCGAAAAACAAACAAAAATACTCAACCCAGCCAGGCAAAAAGTGATACACGCCTTTAATCCCAGCACTTGGGAAGCAGAGGCCAGCCTGAGCTACAGAGTAAGTTCCAGGAAAGGTGCAAAGCTACAGAGAAACCCTGTCTCAAGAAACCAAAAAAAAAGTTAAGAGGCCAGCCTGGATGATAGCAAGACCTTGTCTCAAAATAAATAAATTAATTAATTAATTAAAAAAAAAAAAAAAAAACAAAAAAAAACCACCTGTCCGTGTTGGTGCCGGTCTTTATCCCAGCACTTGGGAAGGCAGAGCCAAGGGGGATCTTTATGAGTTCGAGGCCAGCCTGAGCTACAGAGTAAGTTCCAGGAAAGGTGCAAAGCTACAGAGAAATCCTGTCTCAAGAAACAAAAAAAAAGTTAAGAGGCCAGCCTGGATGATAGCAAGACCTTGTCTCAAAATTAATTAATTAATTAATTAATTGATTGATTAATTTGAAAACAAACAAACAAAAAAAAAACCACCTGTCCGCGTTGGTGCCGGCCTTTATCCCAGCACTTGGGAGGCAGAGCCAAGGGGGATCTTTATGAGTTCGAGGCCAGCCTGGGTTACAGAGTAAGTTCCAGGAAAGGTGCCAAAGCTACAGAGAAACCCTGTCTCGATAAAAACAAAAACTTAACAAGAAAGGAGACTCTTTGCAGGGGGGAGAGGGGGAAGAGGACAAGAGATGGTTAAGGGGTGAACATGACAGAAGTACATCATACATGTGTAAAAAACATCACAATGAAACCCATTATTTTGTGAAAAACAAAAACCCCTACAACATATGCCAATAATAAACTTTTGTCTGCTGTCTTTGAGACAGGGTCTTATGTAGCTTAAGCTGCACTCAAACCTCTCTCCTTCACTTCCAGTGCAGAAATTACCAGTATTCATCACCTTGTATACTTCAAGAAGAGTCTTCACCACGGGATTTCTAAGGCTCAAGCAGCATTCTTCCACACTGCCTTACACCATCAGTGCAAATGCCAAGAGCAAAACCAACAGAAGCTTTCAAGCCTGTTAAAAGGAACTCAGTGATGGCCCACTACCTTCCCTCCTGCACCACCAGACCACACTAAGCCAAAGCCACATTGTGTCCATCAGCAGGACCCAGCTATACATTAGACTCCAGGCAAGTCCTCCCATTCTATTCCCAGTAGAAACGTACCCTTATACACTCAAGAGAACTACTGTCTTTAAGTCTCACTAAATAGTTCTTCCAACAACTCCAACAACATTCTGAGAGTATGGCATGGATGCTAACACTGATACTGGTACAAATAATGATTTGGCAATTAACATAAGGAAAGACGAGAATAAAATGATATATACTTTGCATTAATGCAGCAGGGTTTTTTATTTTATTACTTATTATTATTTTGGCTTTTCAAGTCAAGGTTTCTCTGTGTACCCTTGGCTGTCCTGGCACTCTGTAGACCAGGCTGGCCTCTGCACAGGATTAAAGGTGTATGCTATCACCGCCTGGCTAATGCAGTGGTTCTTGAACCAACAAACTATGTACCCCAAGTACATGTGGAAAAGTCTGGACATCTGCGTGGTTGCCACTTCAGGAAGTTACTGGGGTAAGGCTGCTGGCATCTTACTAAGCAGAAGTCAGAGGTACTATTGAAGACCCCAGAAGAGACAGGAAGACCTCCCTGAAAGGAATTATGTGGCTCAGATGTCAACAGCATTTAGGTGAGAAGCTCTCTTAATGGACTTCCAGAACTTTCAAGGGTTTTTTTTAAAGCTTCTTTGTCTTTTCCAGAACTTTTCAAAGTTTCACCACTACAGGAAAACATATCGGCATTTTCCAAGTTATACATGTAATTTTATTCAAAGTTTAGACAAAACATACACCTGTGAGGATAATGATTCAATCCTTTCTGACCATTCTCCTGAGCTGTCTACACTTCAATCCCAACTTACACACCCAAATTTAACAGGCACACCAAAAATCACACTGAATGTCAAATACAAAATATCTAGGAAATCACAACTCAACACATCAAAGGCAACAAATCAATGACAAGTGACACCAGAACAAGAAGCAAGACAAACCTTCCATGGTGAAGTGAGCTCAGCAGTTACAGGGACCAAACAAAGCACATTAATGAGAAGCAAGGCCTGGCCTCCTGAACCAGGTAGTCTTTGGTTTCCCTGTATTGTTAAAAGATTCCCATACTCTCTGGGTTAAGATAGGACAGCTCGTGAGAAATTGGCTGTAGAGTTCAAATCCTATTAAACTAACCAAAATGGGGCCATCTGCATGTCAATCTGTGTTGTCTCCTTCATTTTATACATCTGAAGTAAATCGCAAAGATTGAAGCATTTAAAGTCCGTAACTGGAAGTTTCTACAACCTTGAAGTGCCCATGCTCATCTTCGCTGTACCATTTCACTTCCGGAAGTGTGCTGAAATGGAAATGCATACTCTCCTTCCTACCTGTACTTCCAGACATAAGTTACTTAACATTATTTCTAACCGGAAGTCTCCCCTTTAGGATGTGCATCCATCTTTTTTTCTTACTACTGATGTATCAGAAAGAGCAGTCAACACGAGTTAATACAAGGTTACCACGTGACAACATTCCACCCATTCATGTTTCACTCCACTGAAAAACACCAAACTTTATAGACTCGTGCTTCTTTGCCCTCGGTTCCATGAAGAATGAGTCAACGGGAACTTTGCAGGTTTTACATCTGTATACTGTAGTTGGTTACGCCTAACAAATGTTATCATTACAGAATACATCTGACAGCTCTCTGAACAAAACATCAGGGTTGAGTCTGGCGAGGATATGAGAACGAAGAGGCCATAAAATCCATTTTTAAAGTATTAAGTACAATCCGAGAGATTTCATATTGAGGCTGTGTCCAAATTAACTGCCTCTCTTGTTATGAAAGAAGAGTAGTCGCACAAGCTAAGCCTTTGTACAACAAGGTACGTAAGCAGAATACAAGCTCTTATCTACTTTTGGATTCTAACAATGGGCTTGCAATATCTTTCTTAGGAGAAAAGGGGAGAGGAAGAAAATTAAGAAAGAAATCACCAAGGTAAAGTGTGGAAAGTAGACCTAGTGAGATTAGAAGGCCAAAGTGAATTAGCTCAAAGCCTACACTCGGAATCACAACATGAGTGACCCGAGGGCTGGAGGCATCAGGAAGTGCGCCCAAGCTGGGGTGCCCAGTCACAACAAAGCACGGAAGGCGCCGCCCGCAGCCCCGCGTTCGGGAGCAGTCCCTAGCCCCCCAGCGCGGCCTGCACCCGGGTCCCGGCTCCTCACCCGCTTCAAGGAGGGAAGCGGAAGTGTGCGACTCGGGGGGCAGGACGGCGCCATGGTGAAAACGGGACAGGAAGGGACCGGGGAAGAGTCGGACCACCAGTCCGCACCAGGCGCCCGTTCTGCTCCTGGGCCTTCAGGTGGGGGACCCGCGTCCGAGGAGCCGGAAGCCGCGGCCCAGGCCGCCCCTGCGCCTCCCCTCCCCCTCCGCCGCCCCCGGGGCCCGGCCGGCGTGCGCCTCACTCAGCACGCCAATCACTTACAACGGCATCGTCTCCGGCGCCGGCACCGCCCAGTCACTTCCCCCCCGCGACCGCCGCCGCCGCTGCCGCCCTGGGCATGATCCACCGAGGCGGGAGGGACGGGGGCCTGCCTCAGCCCTAGGGCCAACCCAGTCCCACACCCGCGCCCCGCCGCTTTAAGCGCTTCTCCTCCTTCCCCTTCGTCCTAACATGGCGCCCGAGCGCTACCACAGCAACGTTCTAGAACGGCTGACGCCGCCACGCACACGGAGCGCGCGCCTGCGTACTCGCCGCCCGGCGCCGCATGGCCTCACGGGAAATGTAGTTCTTAAGGTGGCTCCGCGCTGTCCCCGGTGATCTCACGCTGTCGTGCTGGTGCGTGGGATTGGTGCGGGAGGCTCCGAACGACAGGCATTAGTTCCTTAGCGCCGCGACGCTGTCGTGGCGGATGAGAGTGACACGGCCGGGACAGCAATGAGAAGGGGGCGCGGCCCAAGCAGGCGCCACGTGCGGTGCCACCCAGGCGCGGAGGATGCCTGGAACCGTGGGCTGTTCGTTGCCAGCTGCTGCCTCGCCGCTTCGTGGGAGCATTGCTTACTGCACAGCGTTGCGAGGACTTATATGCGATAGTGCCCAGGGCAGAGCCTGACCCATAAGTGCGGCTGAGGTCCCCTCTCTGACGACGGCTTTCTGTGTCTGTGTTGCCCAGAGATGTGTTTCTGATGCCAAATGAGCAAATATACAGGGCTGGGGATTCTAGACCACGTCAATAATTAGATTAAGTTGGCAGTAACCATTAGGATTTTGGAGAGTATGTTTTTTTTTTTTAATCTTTTTATTGTTTTATTTATTTATTTATTTTTAATAAGGCAGGGTCGCATGTAGCTTGCTGGCTCTCAGGTCCTCCCCCTTCCACCTCCTGAGTGCTGGGATTATAAGTGTGCAGCAACACCACTGGTTTCATGTGACAAATTGGCATATACTTCTACGTGTGGGTAGATCCTTGTCTCCCAGTTTAAGAATTAACGGTGGTGGCTCACACCTTTAATCCCAGCACTCGGGAGGCAGAGGCAGGTGGATTCCCTGTGAGTTCAAGGCCAGCCTGAGTTCTTACACTGAGAAACCCTATCTCAAAACAAACAAAAACAAAAAAGTTAATCCAGTTGGGCAGGTCAAGGTCCTGATTACAGGACCACCCTTAGGAAGGAGGAACTATCCCCTAGTAAGATGGGTTCATCTTAAAATAACTGTACTTTTCCTTCCTAAAGTCTCCATCCCTGGCACACGCCTTGTGAGCCGCATGAGGTTGGGCAGGGTATGCTCACCCTTCTGAACCGTCATTAGAAACGCCCAACTGTTCCTCTTTCTTGTCTCTCTTTTCAGCAAGAGCTTAAGGACGGAGCTTTTGAGGTCCCTGGTACTTAGGGTTTGCTTACTCTTTCCCTAAGGCTCCCTCCCCACCATGTCTGTCTGCCTCCAGTTGGCTGACCTTCATGCAGGCTTATCTCAAATGGCAAGGCTTTTCCTCCCCTTCTTCCGGAGATTTTCTTTTTAAACTCTATCCTTGAGCTTCCATTTGAGCCTTTTCTTAAATTCTCTTATCAATGAGACAAAGAATCCCAAGAAGGTCCCCTAGTGTCCCTGATATCCCATGGTGACTCCCTATAGATATTCACTCAGTTCTTTCCTGCCTTTTCATTCATAATTGGCCAAGAAAACTAACCTGATCCTAGGTGCCATCACTAGGGATGTTACTCAGGTTTTGTTTGTTTTGTTTTGTTTTTGTGGTGGTGAATGCCTTTAATCTTTTTTTTATGTAAAGATATTTTATGTACAACTACAGGAGAAATAATACACAGATAGCCTGAACATAAAAACAGATTGTAATTTAAAAGTCTAGGGTTATTTTAAACAGTAAAATATTTTCTCTGTAGAAAATAGTATAAATGATAACATTTCCCAATAAGCCCTTTTAAGCCAAATGATAGTTGAATAATACATATATTGAAGAAACCTAAGTTGTGTAAGTAAGATTCCTATTCCCTTCACTGTTGGATTTACAGCAGACATTTTTCTATAGGCTAATCCATATTCTAAAAAGAGTTTCGCTGTGTAGCTTTGGAGCCTGTCCTGGAACTCGCTCTGTAGACCAGGCTGGCCTTGAACTCACAGAGATCCGCCTGCCTGTGCCTCCCGAGTGCTGGGATTAAAGGCTTGCAACACCACGGTTTTGTGTTAGGCAAGCACTCTACCATGTGAGCAAGATCTGAAGCTACCCTTAGGATGTGAGCAGTGGTTCTTAGTCCTGCTTTCTGGGTGGGATCTTTCTGCTGTTGCATTCACAGAGATCCACCTGCCTGTACCTCCTGGGATCAAAGGTATGCACCACTACTGCCAGGCAAATTATTTAAATATTTAAAAAGATCTCTCTCATACACTCACATATATGTATTAAAACTAGCCTGCTTAACCAGTAAAAGAAAGCAATTTCTTCCTCAGGATAATACTAGACAAGATTTTACAGGAGTTTTTCTTTTTTTATGGGGAAAAACATAGTTTGTGCCTATACTTAAGAATTAATTTGTGGCTGGTCGATGGTGGTGCCTGCCTTTAATCCCAGCACTTGGGAGGCAGAGCCAGGCAGATCTCTGTGAGTTCCAGGCTAGCCTGCTCTACAGAGCGAGTTCCAGGACAGGCTCCAAAACTACACAGAGAAACCCTATCTCGAAAAACAAACAAAAACCCATTAATCCCTGGGCTATGCATGTATGTCTTATCTGTTTAATTTTTTCTTTTTCTTTCTTTCTTTCTTTTTTTTTTTTTGGTTTTTTTTCTGTGTAGCTTTGGTGCCTTTCCTGGAACTCACTCTGTAACCCACTGCCTGGCCTTTAATTTTCAAACATTGTTTCAATAAAGCAGTGGTCACTCGTTCTAATATAGCTTTTTAATGATTCTACTTTATTAAGATTCCCCCTCACCCACGCACCCCCCCAAAAAAAAACCCTAGAAAAGCATTTTCAAAAGCAGTTTTTCAAATTGCAAGTTTAACTTGAGCTCTCCCTGTGAAGCTCCACGATCCACCATTGATGAATCTTTACTGCATTTCAGGATTGTTCCTGAAGAGATATTCTGCCTACAATAGAGAGAAAACAATTGATTTTTCATGTTTGAAGTCTTGGTGTGGAGGTGGGGGAGGCATGTGTGTGTGTACACCAATATACAGTTGTGCGTGTGGCAATCGGAACACAACCTCAGGTGTCAGTTCTCACCTTCCACACCTTTGCCCCAGACAGGCCCTCTGTTGTTGGCTACTGTGTACATCAAGTTAACTGGACTGTGAGTTTCTGGGGACTCTTCTGCCCCTGCCTCCCATCTCACCATAGGAGTATTGGGATTAAAAAGACAGGCCATAGCACCCAGCTTTGTATAGTTTCTGGGCTTTTGAACTCAAGTCCCCACACTTTGAGTAGCAAGTACTCCACCCATTAAGCATCTCCCCAGCCAAAAGTTAGCAATTTACAAAGCATTTATTGCCATGAATTTGTGCTAGCAGTGTTTAAGAGTTTGAGAGTGCATAAATTCTTTCCTTCCAAATAAACGATTAAAGAACTTCTACAACATTAGGCAAAAGAGCATGACCAGAAGAACAGGACGTGAACCCTCACTCCTAGTTGAAAAGCTATTGACAGTTGGTCACTGCTAAAGGAGGGGAGTCAGTTTTCCTTAGGGACAGTCCATGGTGGGTTGCCCATGTCCCTAGGGAAGCACTCATCGGACTCAGTGGGTTATCAAAAGAAACAAACAAACATGACATGGAGTTGGAAGGGAGTGTGGGAGAATGTGGGATCTGGGAAGA
Source organism: Peromyscus californicus insignis (assembly GCF_007827085.1). Taxonomy (NCBI): domain Eukaryota; kingdom Metazoa; phylum Chordata; class Mammalia; order Rodentia; family Cricetidae; genus Peromyscus; species Peromyscus californicus. Next base: position 54,813,442 of record NW_026294447.1, on the reverse strand, counting down.
GCTGGAGGCTAAGAGGAGAAAGTAGGATCGGAATACATTGTGTATGTATGCAGAGTTCTCAAAGAATACATATATATACAAAAGAATACTCGAAGGAGGAGAGAGAATAAATCTTAACTGTAATCCATGAACGCATTAGAAGCTATTTCCTAAGAAATGAGATGTGCATTTTCTCAAACTCAGTAAGTTTTTTGTTGAATTCCGCCATACTTCAATTTCATATTTTAAAAAATTAAATCTTGAGGCTCGAGAGATGTCTCAGCAGTTAAGAGCACTTGCATATATGCTGGTGATTCATGTATTCTGTGTTAAAAATGCAATTGTTTTGTGGAACTGTTTATGTAAAAATGGAATTATGTACAAAACTGGTTTTGTGTTACAAATGGAACTGTTTAAACAGAAAAGTTTGGGTTTTCTAACTAGGCTTGAGATTTTGCTTAAAAAATTATAAAGAAAAGGGAGAGTTAATATTCCTTAGTCTATTTAATTTAAAAAATATTTTGTTATTTGAGTGGATTAATGTTATGTTTTGTTAGTAAGAAATGCAAATGGGTATACTAAAATTTAAAGTGTAAAGAGTTTTATTATAAAACTTCTTTTGGATGTTTTGCTAAAAGTTTTCAAAGTGTGTTAATGGTTAGATTGAGAATATTGCTTTTCAATATGGGTTTGTAGGAATTGTATAAATTTAGGTTCCTCTAACTAGGTTTGAGATTTTGTTTAAAAAATTATAAAGAAAAAGAGGAGTTATGAGGTTGAATTATGTTTGCAGAAATTATGTTTAACCTATTAATGCACCCTGGTTTTGTGGAGTTAAGGAAATATTTAAGTCTGCTGTGAATACATTGAAGTTTTTCCTATGTTCTGTTAGCAAGAAAATTCAAATGATTAAGAGTTAAAGTTGTAAGACGGAGAAAATTGTTAACTATATATAGCACCATATATGCTAATTCAAAAAAATAAAATAAATAAAAAACAAATAGTAAAATGTAAAAAAAAATTAAATCTTGAGGCTTGAGAGATGTCTCAGCAGTTAAGAGCACTTGCTGCTCTTGCAGAGGACCTGGGTTTGATTCCCAGCACCCACACAGGTGCTCATAACCCCTCCTAAAACTCCAGTTTCAGGGAGTCCAGTGCTCTCTTCTGACCTTGTAGGCACTGCACATACATATCATGTACATAGACACATGCAGGCAAAACAACCATATACATAAAACAGATACAACTTAAAAAAAATGCTTTAAGGAAATCTTACCAGAAAGTCCACGGGGTCTTCAGGTCTCACCTTGCAACATTCATTGAGCCCCTGCATCAGTGTGGGCATCACGTAAGTCATCAGGTAGTTTCTCAGGGGGATGGACTGAGCCTCCAGCAGCTCCCTCTCTTCTCTTTTTACTTCCTCTAGCCGTTTACTCTGGGGACATAGAGCACATGGGCACGGGGAGATGCAGAGTCCGAAAAGCAAGAACATGAGAGCATTCGAAATAATTTATTTTAATTTTTATGTGCTTTGGTGTTTTGCCTATAAGTGTGTCTGTGTGAGGGTGTCAGATCTTGGAATTACAGACAGTTGTTAGCTACCATGTGGGTGCTGGAAATTGAACCACAGTCCTCTGGAAGAGCAGTCAGTGCTCTTAACCACTGAGCCATCTCTCCAACCCCTTATGGGGCATTTTGAAACATATTTGTTTTTGTTCATCCTCTTCTCCAACCCTTCTCCCTCATCCCCCTGCCACTCATGTGCATTTGTGCATGTGTGTTCATGTGCACATGTTTATGTGTGTGTAATTGTGGGGAGGGGAGGTGGAGGGTGGATGTGTTGGCCAGAGGATAGTCTCAGATGTCATCATCAGGAATGCTGTCTACCTACTTTGAAACGGGGACAGGATCTCATTGACCTAGGGTTTATCAATTAGGGTGGATTGACTGACTACCAAGGCCCAGAGACCCTCTCGCCTCTGCCTCCCCAATGCTGGGATTACACAAACATGCTGCTGTGCCCAGTGTTTTGATACAGGGTCTGGGGTAGCAGCAGTGAGGAGACAGAGACACAGCTTTCACACTGCCATCAGGAGCAGGAGGAGTTCCCTTAATAGAAGAGTTATATTTTTATTTTAGTAATGTATATGTGTATGTCTGTATGAGTATATGCCATGTGAGTGCACATACCCAAAGAGACCAGAAGAGGGCACTGGATCTCCTGGAGCTGGAGTTATGGGTGGTTACCAGCTTCCTGTCTGGATCCTAGGACCCAAACCTGAGGTTGCTGGAAGAGCAGCAAGTAATTTTTTTTAATTTATCTTTATTTTATGTGCATTGGTGTAAAGGTGTCCAATCCCCTGGAACTGAAGTTACATACAGTTGTGAGCTGCCATGGGGGTGCTGGGAAATGAATCCAGGGCCTCTAGAAGAACAGCCAGAGCCATCTCTCCACCCCGTAGCAAGTGATCTTAACTGCTTAGCCACCTCTCCCGCCCTAGTCCTTAATCTTTTAGGGACCAGTTTTTGGGGGAGGTTTTATCAAAGATATCAAGAGAGGTCAAACAAGAGAGTTACTGAGAACCAGAGAGTTTGGAAAGAAGGGAATGCCCAAGTGTGGGTATGTGATTCTCAAGGGAATCTGGAGGAGGAAGGCATATCCAAGTATCCTACAGGTTCCTCAAAGGGGAGTCACACAGTGATAGTAGCAATAGCCATAGTCAACATTTCACTAGCTCCTGAATTATATCTCAAAAGGTTGCTAAGAAACATTTTTCTGTTTCTTGTAAGTGAAGCCATGAGAATCTGTTAAGAGGGGTATCAAGGATTCATTAAGACACAAAATGGGGAGAAAATGCACTCAAGGACACAGAACAAAGTAAACAGCCACCATGGTCCTCCTTTCTGCCTGGAGTGAATGGAACCAGCAGTTCCACCTCCAACCACCACCAGAGAGAGAGCGAGAGAGAGCACAAGCTCTCTCCTCAGTTTTAACCAGTCACATACCCAAAGAAACCATGCCTCTATCAAGCCAGATACCCCAAGGCCACTGACAGAGTGAATTCCCACGCGGTGTTTGCGGATCAGTTTGAGAAGTATTGGAGTCTTCCCGATGAGCGGAGTAGGTTGCTGGCAAGATGGCTCTGTAGGTAAGAGTGCTTGTTGCAGAAGCAAGAAGACAGTTCAAATCCCCCAGATTCGACGTAAAAAGTCAGGCATGGGGGCTGGAGAGATGTCTCAGTGGTTAAAAGCACTGACTACTTTCCCAGAGGACCCAGATATGATTCCCAGCACCCACATGGCAGCTTACAACTGTCTGTAACTCCAGCTCCAGGGAAATCAATGCCTTCTTTTGGCCTCTGTGAACACCAGTCACACACATGGTACATAGACATACAGGCAGGCAAAATACCCATACACATAAGATAAAAATAACTCTTAAAAAAATGTTTTTTAAAGCCAGGCACAGATGCATGTGTACTGTAACCCTAGAGCTAGGAATGAGTGGGTACAGAGACAAGAGAGGCACTGGGGTTGGTTGGCTACCAGCCTAACTTCAGGTTCAGAGAGAGACCTCCTCTCAAGGGAATAAAATGGAGAGTGATAAGCAGGACACCTAACGAACACCTTTGGTCTCTGCATGCACACAAACACACACTTACACAGATATACACATGTATACAGACACATATATACACACACAGACACACACATACAGATACACACACACACATGCAGGCGCACACACACACACACACGCACATGCAGGCACACACACACACACACACACACACACACTTGCGGGCAAAGATTCAGTAGGCTTCAGCAATGAATCCATGTGGTCCTGACCTCTTCCTGTGGGAGATTTTTAGTTACTGCTTCAATACCACTAGTTGTCGGACTTTTTAAATTATTTATAGCTTCTGGATTTAATTTTGGTAGGTCAATTTTGGTAAGTCATATGAGTTTAGAAATTTATCCATTTATTCTAGGGTTTCCAGATGTTCAGAATATATATTTTCAAAATAGTCCCTCATGTGTGTCCAGATTATACTGAAGTCTGTGGCTGCAGCTCCCTTTTTTTTTTTTTTTTTTTTTTTTTTTTTTTTTTTTTTTTTTTTTTTGGTTTTTCGAGACAGGGTTTCTCTGTGTAGCTTTGCGCCTTTCCTGGAACTCACTTGGTAGTCCAGGCTGGCCTCGAACTCACAGAGATCCGCCTGGCTCTGCCTCCCGAGTGGTGGAATTAAAGGCGTGCGCCACCACCGCCCGGCTGCAGCTCCCTTTTTTATCTCTAATGTTATTAATTTGGTTCATTATCCCTTTCTCTTTGTTGAAGGGTTTGTTAATCTTGATCTTTTCAAAGGACCAGCTTTGTAGTCCTATCTGTTGATGCTGTTCTTTCACTATTTTATCCATTTCAACCTCGATCTTTATTTCTTGCCATCTGCAGGGGTTGGTTTGGCTCCTTGTTTCTATAGCGCGCTGAGGTCCGTCATTAGGCTATTTACCTGTGGCCTTTGTTTGTTTATTGACATATGGTCTCACTGTGCAACCCCAGCTGGCCTGGAACTCACTGTGTAAACCAGGATGGCCTTGAATTTATAGAAATCTGTTCTTCTGAGTGCTGGGATTAAAGGTAAGTGCCATCATGCCTGGCTGTACAGTGTTTTGGCATTTTGTTTGTCTGTTTTGGGGGTTTTTGTTTTTGTCTTATATGAGCATCTCTAGCTCTAGACCTTCCTCTAGCCCAGAGGGTCAAGTAGGTTGCACTTTGATTTTCTTTTGACTCAAGGCATTTCTTAGTTCCCTCCCTGATTTCCTCAATGACCTGCTGTTCATTAAGAATTGTGTTGCCGGGCGGTGGTGGCCCGATGGGCGGTGGTGGCACACGCCTTTAATTCCACCACTCGGGAGGCAGAGCCAGGCGGATTTCCGTGAGTTCAAGGCCAGCCTGGGCTACCAAGTGAGTTCCAGGAAAGGCGCAAAGCTACACAGGGAAACCCTGTCTCAAAAAACCAAAAAAAAAAAAAAAAAAGAATTGTGTTGTGCGGTCTCCACATATGTCTGTGGTTTCTGAGGTTTCTCTTCCTTGTGTTTTCTAATCAGAACTCCATTGTAGTTCTGATACAAGGAATTCTTTGAAAATTCTTAACAAATTTGCATTTGTTAAGGCCTGCTGTGTGGCAGGCAATTTTGGAGAAAGTTTTTAGAGAAAGTTTTAGAGACGTGCTACTGAGGACAATGTGTACTCCTTATCTGTTGGATGGAATATTCTGTAAATACATGTTAAATCTGGTTGAGCAGTGATAGAGTTTAGCAGTGATGTTTTCTTGGTGAGTTTTTGTTTGGAAGACTTCTCTAAACATGAGACTGGGGTATTGAAGTCCCTCACTACTGTTGTGTCAGGACCTGTGTGACTTTTTATGCCTTTTCATGTTTATTTTTATAAAGATTTACGATTGTTACATCGTCTTGATGAATTGTTCCTGCTATTATATATAGTGTTCCCTTTCATCGCCTCTGACTAGTTTTAGTCTGAAGTCTGCTTTATGAGATATAAGAATCACGGTGTTAGCTGGGTGGCGGCGCACGCCTTTAATCCCAGCACTCGGGAAGCAGAGCCAGGCGGATCTCTGAGTTCAAGGCTAGCCTGGTCTACAGAGCTAGTTCCAGGACAGCCAAGGCTACACAGAGAAACTCTGTCTCAAAAAAAGAAAATCCTAGCCGGGCGGTGGTGGTGCACGCCTTTAATCCCAGCACTCGGGAGGCAGAGCCAGGCGGATCTCTGTGAGTTCGAGGCCAGCCTGGGCTACCAAGTGAGTTCCAGGAAAGGCGCAAAGCTACACAGAGAAACCCTGTCTCAAAAAAAAAAAAGAAAGAAAATCCTGAGAAAACAAAAATGAATCGTTGTGTCAACTTGTTTTATGGCCTTCATTCACTTGCTAGATTAATTTCTACCCTTTGGCCCTGCTTTGTTTTGTTTTTAATTTTTTTTTTCCATTATATTAATTCATCGTGTCTGTGGGGTGGGGGGCGTGCACACCTGCATGGGGCCATGGTGCATTTGTCGAGGTCAGATGGCTACCTGTGTGAGTCACCCTCTGCTACCATGTGGGTCTCAGGATCAAACTCCAATCACCAGGCCTGTCAGCAAGTGCCTTTGACTCACTGAGCCATCCCACCAGCCCCACTCAGATTTGGGGAGCATTTGCTAGCTAAGTGAGTTTCTTGGAGACAGCGGATAACTGGATTTTGTTTTTCACCTCAGCCACTTAGTTCATGTAGTGGGTAGCTGTTCTCGCTTTGACATGGAAGTACTACCCCCAGTGAGGCTTCCTGTAACTGTCACACCTACCTATGACAAGCCCCTGAGGCAGGGCAGAGAAGGGAGCCCTTAAGACCCGAGATCCGGATGTGCTGGCTCTCTTGGTTCCTGGTGTTCCTGGAGGCTAGATGGTAGACCAAGCGGAGTTCTCCAGAGAACCCAGCTGGACTGCACCTCACCTCTCCCGGATCCTGTAACCAACCCTTTTACTAGCTGTAAGTTACCCCGCCCCCAAATAAACCTCCTTTTTAACTATGTGGAGTTGCCTTAATAAATCCTCCAATAAGTCTGCATCGTTTTTGGGTGAGGTGAGGCCATTTGAATTTAGGGATCTTTTTTTGTTTGTTTTTCCAGACAGGGTTTCTCTGTGTAGCTTTGTGCCTTTCCTGGATCTTGCTCTGTAGAGCAGGCTGGCCTCGAACTCACAAAGATCAGCCTGGCTCTGCCTCCCGAGTGCTGGGATTAAAGGCATGCGCCACCATCGCCCGGCTGAATTTAGGGATCTTTATTGAGACAGGTTTGGTGTTTCCTTCCACCTTGTGAGTTGATTGATTGGCGGCCACTGGTGTTCTTCTTCCTCCTCCTCCTCCTCCTCTTCCTCCTGTCTGTGTGTGCTATATAAACTAATTCTTTCATTACCACAGATACTCTAGGAGGTAGGCTCTGCCTCTACCTTCATTTTACTGATAGGAAAGGTGAGAAACAAAGATCAACCCAAGTGGGGACACATACCTGTAGAGAATGAAGCAGGATTTGAACTCATAGCAGCAAAATTTGAGAGACCAATAGAAGCTATTTCCAGCTTCTGTCACACAACTTTTGTGGAGGGAGCCTCCAAGAGCCAAGGAGAAGAAAAACAGGAAACAGCCCCGGTCTGGTCTGTGTCCTTGAGTGTACGTGCAACTTTATTACATCTCTTGCAGCCCTAGTTCCGTCCCCTCCCATGGCAGCCCTTTTTTGTTCAGCTTCACTAAGATATGAAAGCACCCAGTCAGAATGTAAATCGGCCCATGTGGGAGACAGAGAAGCCAAGAATATATAAAGGGCTCTGATCCCATGATACCAGTCACTCTGCCTTTGAAGAAAACCCCCCAGGGATGGTGCTAGTACATAGTACATAGTACACAGTACACCACGTCCTGTAAAAGAGCCTCAGGTCCCATTTCTCTGTTCAGGAAGCCTGCAATTCTCTATGAGGAGCTCTTAGAAAATAAGAGAAAGGCGCAGTGCAAACACCCGCAGAGAAAATGAGCAGCGTGAGGAAAAGAAAATCCTTCAATTCCTAACGAGCACGGGCAGATCTGTCAGATCCCTGTCAGAGAAATGGATAAGGTCAGATTGGTCATCAGCAGGGACCCAAGTATCTAACACCCAAGAGGATGTGTGACCCAGCTTACCCTTTTCGGTGGTTTGCATGAGCTGTTCCCCATCCTCTTGGGTGTTTGATCTTGGGTCCCGGCTGATGGTGAGGTTAGGGAGGTTTGGGACGTAGGGACTTATTGGAGGAAGTAAAGACTTACTTCACTTGAATTTGCTCTCTCAGCTTCCTGCTTGTGGTTTGGAACGTGAGCCCTCAGCTCTCAGCTTCCAGCTCCTGCTGCTAGGTCAGCCACGTGATAGACAGCATGCTGTCTCCACCATTATGGACCCTAACTATGCTGGCTGATTTTATGCCAACTTGACATGAACTAAAGTCATTTTGGAACAGAGAACCTCAATTGAGAGAATGCTCCTAGAAGATTGAACTGTGGTACATTTTCTTGATTGATGACTGACATGGGGAGGGCCCAGTACACCGTGGGTAGTTCCACCTCAGGCAGGTAGTCCTGGGTGCTATAAGAAAGCAGGCTGAGCAAGCCATAGGAGTAAGCCAGTGAGCAGCACTCCTCCATGACCTCTGCATCAGTTCCTGCCTCCAGGTGCCTGTCTTGAGTTCCTTTGATGATGGATTGTGATGTGGAACTGTAAGCCTGAAATAAACCCTTTGCTCCCAAAGTCATGGTGTTTTATCACAGCAATAGAACCCCAACCAAGAACAGTAGCCCTCTGGAACCATAAGCCTAAATAAACGCTTCCTTCCTCCTCCTCCTCCTCCTCCTCCTCCTCCTCCTCCTCCTCCTCCTCCTCCTCCTCCTCTTCTTCTTCTTCTTCTTCTTCTTCTTCTTCTTCTTCTTCTTCTTCTTTCTTCTTTTCCTGAGGGTTTCTCTGTGTAGCTTTAGAGCCTGGCCTGGAACTCACTCTGTAGCTCAGGCTGGCCTCGAACTCAAAGAGATTTGCCTGCCTCTGCCTCCCAAGTGCTAGGATTAAAGGTGTGCACCACCACCCCAGTCCCCCTCCCATGGTGTTTCATCACAGCAACAGAAAAGTAACTAATTCAGCCTTGCAAAGAGATAGTTTAGAAATAGGTATGAAAAGTTCAACCCTGTCTAGTCTGACTCAGCAACTTTAGGCTGTGGAGATTAATCAGTCCTTCAAAGTTACAAAGCACAGGCAGGGTAATAAAGGAACCAGGGTACTTTCATACCCAGCATTACAGAGACATTGCATTCTACATTGTAGAAAGGGATTTTCACATGTTTTATTAATAGCTATTACTGTTCTATTGCTATAAAGAGACACCATGACCAAGGCAAAGTTTATAAAAGAAAGCATTTAATTGAGGGTTTTATGACTAAAGAAGCTCCATTTGATGCTAGGCATCCATCTTGGTACCCATCAGCAGTTTGTTTCTGACTCCAGTCCCTGGAAGATAAGTTCACCAGAACCCTGACTCAGTGCATAGATATTCAAAGGTCTTTGTGTGGTTTTCCCCCTTTAAAAGTTCTTCCCCATACTTCTCCTGCATGGCAATCTCAAATTTGGTTCAAAGATTGTTCATCCTGCTAGCAATCAATAAATTGATAGCAGGATGATAGCTAACCAATAAATCTTTTAATTATATCTTTTCCCAGGGGTCACAAATTCCATAACAGGGGCTGGCTTACAGTTCCAAAGGGTTAGTCCATTATCATCATGGTGGGAAGCAGACAGGCATGGCACTGGAGCAGTAGCTGAGAGCTTTACATCCTGATCCACAGAGAAAGAGAGAGAAACTAGGTCTGGCATGAGCTCCTGAAATCTCAAAGTCTACCCTCAAGGACACACCCAATCCAACAAGGACACACCTCCTAATTCTCACCAAACAGTTCATCAACTGGGGGCTAGGCAGGCAAATCACCACAAGAATGTACATACTATTTTTTTTTTTTTTTTTTTTGGTTTTTTGAGACAGGGTTTCTCTGTGTAGCTTTGTGCCTTTCCTGGCTCTTGCTCTGTAGACCAGGCTGGCCTCGAACTCACAAAGATCTACCTGGCTCTGCCTCCTGAGTGCTGGGATTAAAGGCGTGCGCCACCACCGCCCGGCTGAGAATGTACATACTATTAATGTGTTTGTTCTGAGTTAGCCATCTCCTGCCCCCAACCCTGATGGCTCTGTAGGTGCACAAGGTTGACATCAGCAGCCACTAACTAGACTCAGTGTTTCAAGAAGTTTGAGCCCAAATATCCATAGAATGACTGCAGAACACAAGGGTGACCACGAGAGAGGCACAGACCTCATGAGTCTCAGAAATGTGGCTGGTCATCTGACCAGATGGGCATAATTGAGCTCTAAAGGGACAGAATGCTTCTTCCCCCCAACTCTATATAATTTGCTGGCTGGTGAGGACATGCAAGGCAGTTCCATCCCCACCCCTCTCATCCTGTCTCTCTCTTTACCCTGGGAGCCATTTCTCATGGGTTCTCTGCTGGTAGCCATGTCACAGGAAGAACAGGTGGCAACTGAAGGTCTAGGTGTCAGCCTGTGGTGATATTTATTTGCTTTAACAAATAAATCTTGCTGGAAGATTAGAGTGCAGAGGTAGCCACTAGAGGCCAGGCAGTGGTGGCACATACCTTTAATCCCAGCACTTGGGAGGAGGAAACAGGAAGTGATATGGCTGGGCAGAGAGAGGAAGTGATAAGGCAGGGTGGAGACAAGAATTTAGCCCTTTCAGTCTAAGGATTCCTAGAGGTAAAAAGTCTTTCTAGTGGCTGGCTGCTCTGCTTCTCTGATCTTTCAGCTTTCACCCTGATATCTGACTCTGAGTTGTTTTTTTTTTTTGGTTTTTCGAGACAGGGTTTCTCTGTGTAGCTTTGCGCCTTTCCTGGGACTCACTTGGTAGCCCAGGCTGGCCTCGAAATCACAGAGATCCACCTGCCTCTGCCTCCCGAGTGCCACCACCACCCGGCGACTCTGAGTTTTTATTATTAAGACCAATTAGGATTTGTGCTATATCAGCCCACCAGAAGAACTCTCTGATGGGTAAAACCTCTTTAAGCAAGGCCATGAGGCTACAAACTCCAGAATGTCTTCTGCTTCTGTTGTACTTTTACATGTTTACTGCTATAATCGTTCCCTGGTATCTGGCATGGCTATGGAGAGACGCCCCACTGCCTGTAATGTAGTGTGTTTATCTCATGAATACATCCCGATCTACTGGGCATTTATATCTGTGGATTGTCAGGAAGATGATTCCCCCTTAAGCTGTATTGTCTAAATGATGCAGAGTTTTTGATGAATAAAAATTAAATACAAGGATATGTTTCATAGTTAAGGCCTATGAGTTCCATTAGGAGCTGCTTTAGATCACAACTCAGATTTATGATTTAGGAAAACATTTGAGTCCAGGAGCCAGGCTGGCTCAAAGTTCTTTAATTTTATTGCTGAGAAATGCAGTCACAGGTCTCAACTTCAGGTTAGACCATACAGATGCTTTGCTAATGGTTTTTAAGATAAACAATCCCAAAAAAGCAATCTATAGTTCACAAGGATATAGCTGAGCTGTCTGGCTAGGTCATAAATACAAAACATCTCAATTATTGCTAGCTGGCAAATGATTAATTCCTTGCACCCATTCCTGACCTCATCTTTGTGAAAATAAATTCTGACTAGTCAGGGCTCCAGAAAATAATTTGACTCTGCAGCCCCAAATTAAGGGCTACAGGTTTCTTGTAATAGTCAGGAGTTATACACAGAGCTGAAAGTACATTTTAAGATTTGGAACATCATGGTGTCATGGTATATTGGAAAGTGCCAGCTGAGCTGATGCTAAAAGATTTACAGTAACTCTGGAATGTTGACCTGAGCCTGAACTAGAGAATCTGCAACATTCCTAGTGTCTCCATATCCTGAGACTTGAGCCAGCACTCTTCTAGCCTCTGAGATAGGAGGGGGCACCCAGATTCCTGACTACAGGGTGTTAGTTCAAAAATGTTGACATAGTCGTGATTCGGTTTAAATTGCCTTTCTCCTGCCTGGGAGATTGCAGGTCAAGAGGCTGAAGCAACTAATACACTCAGATAGGTTGCAAGTACACAATTTTCTCATTCTCTGGGGCTCATCGGCAGTTTAGGCTTGTGATTCTCTTAAAATTCCCTACAAGATTGCCTCTCAAGGTAGATAGTAATGCAAATAATTCTTTCTTTATAACCACAATTTGCAGCCTCTCAACAAGAGTTGGCTGAGAAAATATGCTCCTTGCCTGCTCACGACCAGTTACTTAGATATATGACATGTATGTTGTTGGGATGACTCTGTTTTTAATCATGTCTTTACCTATAATCACTCAAGAAATGAAATGCAACCTCTCTATGACTCTTGTATTGCCTGAAAGATTTTGTTGGGGTATATAAGCAGTGGGGAAGAGAGAATAAAGAAAGAGACCATCAAGAGAGTGCGTGAGAGTCGCATTCCCTAACCCCCCAGATAGAAAAGTCTCAGTCACACCGATGCTGTGGATTTCCCTTCGAGCCTTGTGCTGCCTTGGAGGCTGCCCCCACCCCCACCTCCAAGGCAACGATTGTTCTCAGATTGAACCCAGGTCCCAGGGCACCAGGTTTATGCAGTACATATTTCCCTTTTTAAAAATGTTAACTTGATGGCTCACAGCTATCATTAACTCTAGTTCTAGGGGACTCAACATCCTCTTCTGGCTTCTGCAGGCACTGCATGATGTGGTGCACAGACATACTGGCCGGCAAAACACCCATACACATAAAAACACAATAAACAGATTAAATTCCTCTCTGTGTCACTGGCCTCCGTGGTGACACACAGGTGTCCTGATCACCAAAGGTGTATTCCTCCATTGGTGAACAAAGAGCTTGCCTTCCTCCCTGCTTCCTTCTTCAGTATTTATTGAGTGTCTGACGTATGTCAGACTCTGTTCAAAACAGTACAAGTACAGCAGAGAACAACAAAGACATGCTCATGCTCACACAGCTTAAGTTTTCTGTGCCAAGAATGGGCAAGAAGAGATAAGTCCATAAAATCTACAGTACATCAGTCATAATAAATGTAAAGATGAAAGAAGTATAAATGGGGTTATAATGTGCTAGGGAAAGAAGCCAGAGTTGGTATTTCACATGTGGTGGCAAGGGAGTGTCTCGTTAGCAAACACTTTAGACAAATAAGGAAGATGTAGGAAGACTACATTATTTGAAATGGGAATATTAGAAGCAGCCAGGTCATATTGGACCTTGTGGGCCACAGTGACTAGTGCTGATTTTTTTATCCAATGATGTTGGGCAGCCCATAAGGAGTATCAACAGAGACTGGTCATGCTGGCAGTGCATTTTGGAAGCATCCTCTGGATGAAGTGTGTGTTGCAGAATATTCATTTGCACTGTGTGAAAATGTGCCACTGTGATTGGTTTAATAAAGAGCTGAATGGCTAATACCTAGGTAGGAAGAGGTTATATGGGACTTCTGGGGACAGAGAGGTCTTGGGGAAGAAGAAAGGCAGAGTTCCCAGCCAGATGCAGAAAAAGCAGGACATGCAGGAGGAGATGTAAAAACCATGAGTCATGTGACAGCACATAGACTAATAGAAATGGATTAATTTCAGTTATAAGAGGTACTTAGAAACAAGCCTAAGCCAAGGCTGAGCTTTCATAATTAATAAGAAGCCTCTGTGTCATTATTTGGGAACTGGGTGTATAGAGAAAGCATGCTACATATGGCATTCAATGTAGGGGCTCAAATATCCAAACATAGGGCTGGAGAAGGCTAAGAAAAGTTCTGAAGAAGGAGCCAGATGTGGCTTTCTAGTCCTGCAGTCTCTGAGGCAGGTTGGTGCTCAGCTATAGAGGCACAGCTACCCGCCACTGCCTCTGGGCTGGAGCCAGCCACCAACACCATACACCAGTGCCATGCATTAAGCTGAGCCACATGGCAGCTGACATAGTTCAAGATTTGTCTCACATGGTCAGAAAATGCTGCAGGTGCTCAGTAAAGACAGATCCAGATAGGAAAAAAACCTCTAGACAGGTTAGAGTGTGTTTTTAAAATGTGCGTAGGCACCTAAGTCAGAAGCTCATTTTTCAGTAAAAGGGAGACCTGTAGGGTCCTGGCCCCCATTTTGGGTAACTGTTGCCTTGCTTGCTGACCTTGACCTTGATATCCTCTCTATGCTAATTCCTTGCCGGGTTCCATCCTCCTGAATGCTTAAGGGAAGATCCTTGTCTGTGTATCCTGCATAATGGGCATTAACAGCTTAGATGCAAGATTGTAAAAAATTGGTAGCGAACTTCTACCCTCCAGGGTTCTCCCATTGTGCTGTAAACCTGTATTTAAGACCTCCTCCCTCCTTCAATAAATGGTATTTTGCATTAAATAAATAAAATAATAATAATAATAAATGTGTGTAGGCTTAAAAAAGTAAAGAAAATAGATATAGACAGTCATAGAAAAAGTAGTTTACAAATAATAAGATAAAGTCTTTAAAGAGAGAATAAAATAATATAAAAAGGATAAGCCACATAAAAATGGAAAATACACAGACAGTCTGGATCCTATATGGTGTCTTGTTGACTTTGAATTTTTGTATTGCTGATGAGTGAATGACAGCTGCTGGGAGACATGGGATTATAAGAGGGACTGCTGAATTAAAGCAGCCTATATATTTTAGGAATGCCTTAACTTTAAAATGGAATTCCAAAAATGTATTGCATTGGAGAAGAGGTTATGCTTTTGATTCCACAGGAAATGAAAGGCTGTGGATTTGTTCAAGGTTAAAGAGACTCAGGTTTGATTGGTGGAGATCTTATGAAAATCTTGACTACAGATATAAAAATAAATAAACCTAGGAAAACTACAAGACAGGCAATGAATATTTTACTTGCTCAAACATAAAACAAACAAACAAAAAAGTCATCTTTGGCTGGCTTGTATACAATAGACAGTCCATACTTGTATTAATGCAGACATGTATGTTACTTTTGAAAGTTTGTGTGTTTTCAGAGCAAGAGGACCAGATGTTGTGGAATATTAGTTAAAGATGTGCTACATTCTTTTATCCTGTGGAATATTTGTTTAATGATGCAAAGATGTGTTGCATTCTTTTATGTTGCATTTGTTTAACTCTGTAAAGCTGTGTTACTTTGCCTGTCTAGCCTGGTTGTTCTAATAAAGGTCTCAATGGCCAATAGCTTGACAGGAAAGAAAATAGGTGGGCCTGATAGACAGAGAGAATAAATAAGAGAGAAGAGGGACAGCAAGAAAAGGAGAAGGAGAGGAGGATGCTAGGGGCCAGCCACCCAGGCACAGAGTAAGAAGGAAAGAAAGGTATATATAATAGAGAAAGGTAAAAGCCCAGAGGCAAAAGGTAGATGGGGTAATTTAAGAAAAGCTAGCTAGAAACAAGCAAAGCTAAGGCAAGGCATTCACAAGTAAGAGTAAATCTCTGTGTATTCATTTGGGAGTTGGGTGGTAGGCCTCTCAAAGAGCAAAGAGTAAAAAAATTAAAAACAAAAAACTACAACCAGACACTAATGAAAACATGTGGCCCAGGTGATCCAGCCTCTCAGAGTGCCTCTGTTGCAGTTTCCTCAGAGTTCTACATGCAGAGCAGCTTCAGCGCTGCTGGCTGAGATGCTCCAGCCTCGCAGACTATTCTAGCCAGGACAGCAGATGAGCCTTGCACTTTCCCATTACACAGAGACTGGACAACAAATGTCACAGCTAGCTCTCCCAGGACTTGACCATTATCCTAATTTTCTCAGGGACCCCCAAAGATGCCATCACCCCAAGACAGCAAGAAGCAGTCTAGAGAACATGATGCCCACATTCCCAAGAGGTGGGCTGGGTGGTTTTTGGTCATTTGGTGGATTTTAGATGTTTGTCATTTGTAGCAGGTAGCCATTCCAGCTTTGGTCTAGAAGTTCCAACCCCCACTGAGGCTTCGGTAACTGTCACGCCTACAAGACAGGGCCAAGGGAGGGCCCTGAAGACCCGAGATCGGGATGTGCCACGTGCTCTTGCTGCTGGGAACCCAGACGCTAGAGGTGGACAGAGCTCTCCAGAGAACACCACGGGACTACGCTACGTCTTTCCCAGAACCCTCAACCTACCTATCCCTTCATTTGTAAGTTACGCCATTAAATAAATCTCCTTTTAACTACATGGAGTGGCCTTAATAATTTCACCAATAGTCATTGTTTTGAGAGGTTGGTTACAATTTGTTATTGGTAATGTCAGGGAAAAAAAAAAACTAAACAAAGGAGATTAGATTTAAGGATCTCTTTCTGAAGGGAAAATGGGGGATGTAGTATAGAAATGATGGGATAAAAGGGTGGATTGTTGAGTCTACTTTTGACCATTAGTCTCAAATATTTTACATTGGTATGGGTTTTTGTATATTGATACAAATTTAAGATCATTTTTGTTAGACTGTATATATGTTTCCATTCTTGCTTAAGGTATTATACCTATACAGCTCATTTGAAAATGTAATATAAAGTTTTAGTCCTTGAAAGCTATTAAGGATAATAATGGAATACAGGTTAATAGGTAGTCATATATAACAATGAAACTCATAGTCATATTAGGTATAGTTTCAAAGCCATACAGAGATGTATTTTAGATAGATAGGTGATCTTCAAACACTTCAAAGACCTACAGAATGCAGCATTTAAAATGTCATAATAGGGAGGAGGAGAGATGGGTCAGTGGTAAGAGCACTGGCTGTTCTTATAGAGGACCCAGGTTCAATTCCTACCACCCACATGGCAGCTCACAACTAACTGTCTCTTAACTCCAGTTCCAGGGGATCCAGACATTCATGCAGGCAAAATACTCATACATGTAAAATAATAAAATAAAAAAATCACAAAAAAGAAAAAATGTTATAGTAACATAAGGCTTTTCATGACAATGAGACATGTCTGCTCTTGACAGCACCAATCTACTTCAAAAAAGGGGTGATGGGCATTGAAGAGTCTCCATATAGTTTGCTTTCTTTGTGGAAAGCTAGTCATTTGGGCAAGAAACTGCCCTTACCTCAACTGCTGACAATATGCTGTCTAAATTGGACAACAGGACATGAAAGAAAGTGACTGCCGAACTTTGTCAAGAGACAAGGTAGGACAGTCCTTCAAAATTCCTGCTTCACAGAAAAGTCTGTTGCTGTGGGATGTCCTGTATGTTATGAATAAATAAAGCACTGATTGGCCAGTAGCAGGAAGGATAGGATAGGTGGGACAAACAGAGAGGAGAGGCTGGGAGATGGAAGTCTGGAAGGGACGCCAGCCTGCCGTCCAGGTGGCAGCATGTAAAGGCAGCAGGTAAAGCCACGGAACACGTGGCAACATATAGATTAACAAAAATGGGCTGAGTATAAGAGTAAGAGCTAGACAACGGTAGGCCTGAGCTAATGGCCGAACAGTTTAAATAATATAAGACTCGGTGTGTTTATTTTATAAGTGGGCTACGGGACTGCCAGGGCTTGGCAGGACCCAGAGAAAAAATTCTAGCTACAGTCTGTCAGACATTCTAGGTGTGTAGGTTGAGTGTGGATGCCCAAACATTACAAAGAAACCTGGGGTGACTATCCAGGCAGCCAGATGTCCCTGTTGTTTCTCATAGTTTTAGAAGTTGTTTGCTCTGCACTTTCTGTTTACTCAGGTAATATTTATCCTTCTCAGGTCTTTGATGGGGTTAAAGACTAGATAGTTATGGTTACAGTTTCCTTTAGTCATGAAAGAAAGTAAGTTAGCCAGGCAGTGGTGGCGTGTGCCTTTAATCCCAGCACTCGGGAGGCAGAGACAGGTGGATCTCTGTGAGTTCGAGGCTAGCCTGGACTACAGAGTGAGTTCCAGGAAAGGCGCAAAGCTACACAGAGAAACCCTGTCTCGAAAAAAAAAAAAAAAAAAAAAAAAAAAAAAAAAAGAGAAAGAAAAAGAAAAAAAGAAAGTAAGTTAGGTACAAAACTTTGGACTCATCAAGAGAGGGTAGATAATGGAGTATTTTCTCTGAATTCACCAAATACAAATGGACTGGACATTGTGAATGTAATTCTTATCTGATAATTATTCCTATTGTTTAGAGTTTATTATGTTAGAGTGAAAAACCTTTCCTTTTTATTTAGATAAAAAGGGGGAAATGTTGTGGACCATTCCTTTACACTGTGTGAAAATGTGTCACTGTGATTGGTTTAATAAAGAGCTGAAGGGCCAATAGTTAGGCAGGAGGAGGTTAGGTGGGACTTCTGGGGACAGAGAAGTCTTGGGGAAGAAGAATGTGGAGTCGCCAGCCAGACACAGAAGAAGCAGGACATGCAGGAAGAGAGGTAAAAACTACCAGCCATGTTACAGCACGTAGATTAATAGAAATGGGTTAATTTAAGTTATAAGAGCTAGTTAGAAACAAGCCTAAGCTAAGGCCGAGCTTTTATAATTAATAAGAAGCCTCTGTGTCCTTATTTGGGGGCTGATGGAACAGAGAAAGCATGCTACATGCGTGGAAATAGACTGGAGACAACAGGGGTTGACCTTGGAAATCTAGCAAAAAGCACTGACTGGAGCCAGACATGATGGCTCACAACTGTAATGCCAAGCAATTGGAAGAGTGAGGCAGGAGGATTGCCATGAATTTGAGGCCAGCCTGGACCACAGAGTGAGATGTATCCAAACAAACAGAAACTGATCCTGACCAGAAGTGGAGAGACAGATTTGAGTGCTAAGTTCAGAAACAGAATCATTCAACTTAGTGTTTTGAGGAATGAGTAGAGTAAGGCTGCCTGCCTAGGCTAGACCAATAGATAGTTAAAGAAGAGCCAATCAGCCGGGCGGTGGTGGCGCACGCCTTTAATCCCAGCACTCGGGAGGCAGAGCCAGGCGGATCTCTGTGAGTTCGAGGCCAGCCTGGTCTCCAAAGCGAGTTCCAGGAAAGGCGCAAAGCTACACAGAGAAACCCTGTTTCGAAAAAAAACAAAAAAAAAAAAAACAAAAAAAAAAAAAGAAGAGCCAATCACAAGGTTGCTAACAACACAATGTTATGCATTCATATGTAGTAATACATATAATGCTTGTAATCATTTTATTTATTATTTTATGTGTATGAGTGTTTGCCTGCATGTATGTGCACTACATGCATGCAGTACCCACAGAGGCCAGAAGAGAGCATCAGATCCCCTGGGACTGGATTACAGACAGTTATGAGCTGTTATGTGGGTGCGGGAACTCAAACCTGGATGCTCTGGAAGGGCAGCTGGTGCTCTTACCCACTGAGCCATTTGCAGCCCATATTATGACTTCCAATGGCAATGGCTCCTTATTGGTACCATGTAAAACACCGTGGGTGCCTTCTTTAAACAGCACACATGACAAAAATAAAGCCATCTAGAGCCTCTGCTGCCTAAGCGTCTTTGCCTCCCCAGCCCTAATCTCCCGTATTCTCACACTCACCCACTCCTCCCAGCGGCCTATCCTCTCTGCCATCTCTACGGCTTCTTTGTGTTCACGCTCTGCTGTCTCAGCAGCCTCCTTGGCCAGGCGTTCCTCCGCAGCCTTTTTCTCTACTTCTGCCTTTTCTTCATCTGTTAAGCCATAATTCCGAGGCTCCCCAATCTCTTTGATGAGCTGTTTGATAGCAAGTCTGTTCTGGGCATCTTCCAGTTTTCCTACATCTTTAAATGCCAGAAGAGGGGAGATCTACACATAGAGTCTAGATATGTCTGTCATTAGAAAAGACATTCTACACGTGTGTGTGAGAAATGGTCACATCAAAGCCTCATTTTCCAGTTGGCAGTGAGGTTCAGAGTTTCATTTCTCAGGGGCAATTACAATGGAGTCTCAGAGTCAGGGGTGGGAGGATTTGGCCTTGGCTCTTACAGTTCTTTTTCGGTTTGCAACAAGGTCTCACTAACGGCCTTAAATAGACTGGAATTCACTATGTAGACGGTTACCAGGCCTCTGCCCTGCATGCTGGGATTACAAGCAAATGACCCTTATGCCCTTTCTAAGTTCTAGAAGCATCATCGATCTGAGCAGATGAATGAGGGAATGGACTATACTATATAGTCTGAATTTGTTTTCATTTTTGTCTGTGTACATGGTATGTGTGTATGTATGCGTGGTATGTGCATATGTATGCATGGTCCATGTGTGGCAGTACACATATGTTGTAGGCGCACAGATAAATGTGTGCACATGCAGGTGGATGCCTGAGGTTGACCTCAGGAGTCTTCCTTAATTGCTCTCCATCTTACTGATCAAGGCATGGTCTCTTGATTTAACCCGGAGCCCACTGATAAGGTCTAGTTTAGCTAGCCTTCTTGCTTAGGTAACCTCCCTTCCACAGCTGGAATTACAGGTGGGTCACCTAACGTAGCATAAATGTCCACATGTGGAGGTAACAAGCCCTTAGCTTTCACATGTGAAATGTGCCTGATGTGCAAAAAGACATGTAAATGGAGGCAAATCCCAATCACTACCCAGAGTGGAAAACAGGAAGACGGGATGCGTAGACTGTCTCCTCAAACTGTGAGGCAAAACAAACCCTTCCTTTCTCACTCCTCAACCCCAGAAGACATGTCAAGATCCAGAAAGCCATGGGGAACTCAGGGGTTCACAAGGTCAAGGGACACCAGATTGCCATGAACTCTAGGATCTGGAGCTACACGTGAGGAAGAAGAGGAAGCTAAGGTGTGTTGCTGCCTATGTGGTGCCTGGGTGCTAAGTTCTGAGGGGTAGTTCTGGGGTGAGTTGACCAAACTTTAAGGCCAGGAGAAGTCTATGTTGAGCATCAGTGCTCAGCAATGAAACAGGGCCAGAACCCTGCCCAAGAAACCCTGGGGAATGCTCAAATCAGCCAGAAGTGAAGCACGCTTCTTTGTAGGAATAGACCAGTTTGATATTCAATCCTGTAACCGTCTCATCTATTTCTGTATAATAATAACATCTCAACACCCTACCCCCGGGTAAAATGGCTGTCCTGGAGAAATCCTGTGGCTTCCTGAGCTGTCAGTTACATTTTATACCCGGGGGTCCTCCCTCAGCCCTACAATCCCAGGCCCTTGTGCATCAGGGTTTGCTGGGATCTTGGAGGTCACTTCATACCAATATGTATTGGGTGGATTTCAATTTCATCAAAGTAGTTGAAGACCGTCTCATCATCGGTGTTGATGTCCCGGTAGTTGCTCAGAGACCGGAGGAATCTGTCCTGGCTGTAGTGAGTTCCCGCCACAATGCTCTCTGGGAGGTTCATGACGCGCTCCTTCAGAAAGTCGTCAGAGGCATCCAGACCACACACAAACTCTGGGAAGAGGGAGAAGGTCTATGATCAGCAAGGCACAGTAGGGATGGATGGCCACGGCTAACCAACACGTCTGGTCGGCAGCTGAGACCTCACGTGGCTGCAAAAGGCCTGATGGGTTGGTTTTCTTTCCTGGAGGAAAAATGCATGCAGACCTCACAATTCCAGAGACTGAAACCCAGTTGGGAGTTTGCAGCATCTATCTTCTTTTCTCTCCCTCCCTCTGGCCTCTCTTCCTACAAAAGCAGCAGATACTGTTAAGTAGAAAATCTACTAACCCCGTGATAGTCACATCTCTAGGCTTTCACCCCTGGATCTGGCATGCTGTGGTAATGATTTCCCCACAGGATACAGGAGGTTGTTGTTGTTCTAGACTTTTGTTTTTCTTTTTTGTTGTTTTCAAGATTTATTTTTGATTTTTAGATATGTGTGTACGAGTGTGTATGTATGCCATGTGTGTGTGGTCATCAAAGAGACCAGATCACTGGATCCGCTACAGCCAGAGTGGGCAACCCAAAGTGGGTGCTAGGAACCAAACTAGGGTCCTCTGAAAGAGCAGCAAGAGTTCTGCCGCTGTGATATACACCGTGGCCAAGGCAACTTCCAGAAGGAAGGGTTTATTTGGGCTTGTGGTTCCAGAGGGGTTAGAGTCCATCACTGCCATGGGCAAGTGGTGAGCATGGCCACTGAAGCAGCCAGCCGAGAGCTCCCATCCTGAACTTCCTGCAATCAGGAAGCAGAGAGAGAACAAATTGGGAAGACATGAGTCTTTAAAAATCTTTTATTATTATTATTATATTATTATTATTACTATTGTAATTATTGATGGGTAAACGGCGCTGGCGGAAAGGTCACGGGCCACAGCCACAACTACCAGAGTTACAGAGAGCTTTATTAGAAAGAAGAGGGGACAGGAGGGAGGAGCCAGGCCTGGTGGGGGAGGGAATCGGGGAGCAGAGCAGAGAGCAGAGAGGAAACAGAACAGAAAAGGTGGGGGTCTGTGTCCTGCTTTTAAGGTGGGGATTGCATGACCATGCAGTGGGTATGCAGTCGCCTCGCCCCGATGATGGAAGACACCAGAACTGGGAAGAGTGAGGGCAAGGATCCTAACAATTATTATTATTATTATCTCCTATTTTACATCCCAACTACAATTTCCCCTACCGTCCCTCCTGCCAGGCTCTCTCCCCCATCTTCCCCTCCCCCAGACTTTTCAAGCCAAACTCCAGCCCCATACTACCTCTAAACAAGCCACACCTCCCCAAATCGTGCCATCAACTTGGGACCAAGTGTTCAAATGCATGAGTCTATGTGGGGCGTTCTCATTCAGACTGCCACCATTCTTAACTGCTGAGCCACCCCTCCAGTGAGGTTTTATCATGCTCAGTGCTTGACACATTTTAAACTGAATTTTATCCAGTTGTTTTGGTGACAGCATAGGCTCTACACGGAATTTGCAAAATGAACTCCTTAGAAGCGTTTCCCAATCCTAAACCAGGCAGCCCTGGTGGTTTTTTGTTTTTTGTTTGTTGGTTTTATTTTTTTTTAAAAAAGCAATTAACTTCATTCATTCTTTTTTTTTTTAATTTTTATTTTATGTACACTGTTTTTCCTGCATGTATCCCAGATCTTGGAATTAGAGACAGCTGTGAGCTGCCACATGGGTGCTGGGAACTGAACCTGGGTCCTCTATTAGAGCCTGTCAGTGCTCTTAACCACTGAGCCATCTCTCCAGCTCCATTCTTTCTTTTTCTTAAGTGTATGTCTACATGAAGGAGATATTTGAGAAAATCCATCTTTTAAGCATTTCATGTTTCTGCCACTTGTTTCAGAGCCCACAATACTCATCCCTGAGCAAGAGAGAAGACTCAGCAGTTAGGAATGCTTATTGGGCCTGGTGTGGTGGTGCACACCTTTAATCCCAGTGCTTGGGAGGCAGAGGTAGGTGGATCTCTGTGAGTTCAAGGCTAGCCTTGGGCTACCTTTTAAGTTCCATGACAACCAGGACTACATGTCATACAGAGACCCGGTCTCAAGAAACAAATAAACACAAACACCCCACACAAACATACACACAAAAAATAGAGGACTTTTTGCTCTTCCAGAGGACCATGGTTCTAGCTCCAGAGTTTGGATCCCAGCACCAAGACTAGACAGCTCAACACTGCTTCTATCTCCAGCTGCCAGAAATCTACACTGCTGAACTCTGAGGGTCCCCAAATACATGTGCACATACCACCCCACCCACACACATACATAGGCATCACTAAAAAGAAAGTAAATCTTAAAAGAATTAATTCTTGCCAGTTGGTGGTGGTGCATGCCTTTAATTCCAGCACTTGGAAGGCAGAGGCAGGTGGATCTCTGTGAGTTCAAGACCAGCCTGGTCTATAAAGCAAGTCCAGAACCAAGTTCCAGGACAGCCAGGGCTGTTAGACATAGAAACTCTCTCTCAAAAAATAAAACAACAAAAACAAAAGGTTGTATGGTGGCAGTGGTGCATGCCTTTAATCCCAGCACTTGAGAGGCAGAGGCAGGCGGATCTCTGTGAGTTTAAGGTCAGCCTGGTCTACAGAGCAAGATCCAGGACAGGCTCCAAAGCTACACAGAGAAACCCTGTCTCAAACAAACAAACAAACAAACAAAAAGGTTATATGGCATAAAGAGATGGAATAACATTTCCCAACTATGTCTTTGGAGAGGCTGAAGAGACGGTTCTGTGGGTGAAGTGCCTGCCGACATACACTGAGTTCACAAGGACTTGGGTTCAATCCCCAGCACCCACAGGAAAAGCCCTGGATGGTGCCATCTACCCGGAAGTACTAGGGAGGTGGAGACAGGAGGATCCCTGGGGTCACTGGTCAGACAGCCTAGCTGAATTGGCAAGTGCCAGGTTTGGTGAGAGACCCTGTCTCACAAAACAAGGTAGATAGCACCTGAAAAATGACACCCAAAGTTGACCTCTACTCTCTCAGATGTGTGTGTACATGTGTATGCCTACACATACCCAAACTTCCATGCTTGTTCTCTCTCCCCTGCTCCTCTCTCTCTCTCTCTACCCCCCCCCCCCACACACTTAAATGTGACCTTTTAGAAATATTTTCAACTCACCAGGTGTAGTTAATCTATCAAAGGGAAACATTTTGCCTCTGATTTCTTCTTCTTCCTCTTCATCTTCCTCTAGTAAAACAAAAATATGTATAGTTACACTTTTTTTTTTTTTTTTTTTTTTTTTTTTTTTTTTTTTTTTTGGTTTTTCGAGACAGGGTTTCTCTGTGTAGCTTTGCGCCTTTTCCTGGAACTCACTTGGTAGCCCAGGCTGGCCTTGAACTCACAGAGATCCGCCTGGCTCTGCCTCCCGAGTGCTGGGATTAAAGGCGTGCGCCACCACCGCCCGGCCTAGTTACACTTTTTAACAAATTACTAGGGTCACAGTAAAAGTCTAAATACTGTTTTTTAATTAGAAAAACATTTTTTGGCCTTTTGAGACAAGGTTCACTTTGTAGCACAGGCTGGATTTGAGTTCGCAGCAATTCTCCTGTCTCTGCTTCTCATGATGTAGCCCAGGCTAGCCTTAAACTTGCAAACTTCCCGTCTCTTCCTCCCCAGTACTGAGATTACAGGCATATACATGCAGACCTTGCTTCAGATGTCAGATAATGTGTATATGTTTATATGTGTGTATACATGTGTGCTGCTGTGTGTAAATGTAGGTGGAAGCCTGAGATATAGGTCAGGAGTCTTCTTCAACCACTCCTTACTTTATTTTGGGGGATAGGGTGTTTCATGGAATGTAGGACTCACTGATTTGGCTAGACTGGCTGGTCATCAGGCTCCAGGGGTCTGTATACCCCCAGTGGTAGGGTTATAGGCACAGGTCAGCACGCCCAGCTGGGTGTTGGGCATTAACCCTAGGTCCTCATGCTTATGTGGCATGGCAGGCACTTTAGGACTGAGCTGTCTCCCCAGCTGGCATATTTTAACTAGCAGTCATTAATGGAAATCAGCCATAAGCAGAATATTGAGCTTAGAAGTCCTCTCATACCCAAACACCTATTGACAGACAAACCAATAAAAACATGACAATGAAATACTATTCTGACTTAAAAAAGAAGGCTGACGGGGCTGGAGAGATGGCTCAGTGGTTAAGGAGCACTGGCTGATCTTACAGAGGACCTGGGCTCAATTTCCAGCACCCAGGTAGCAGCTCACAACTGTCTATAACTCCAGTTCCAGGGGATCTGACATCCTCACACCAATGTGCATAAAAGAAGAAGGCCGACAGCATGGACAAACCTGAGGACACTGTGCTAAGTGAAATATGCCAGTCACAGGAGAACAAGCAGTGTGTGATTCCCCATATAGGAGGGACCAGAAACACTAAAATAAACAGAATAAACCTGTGGCATTGTAGTTGCCTGAGACTGGGGGCAATTTCTAACCAATGGGTGGGAAGTTTAAGTCAAGGAAGACCTAATCCTAGTACTGGGGGAGGTGGAGGCAGGAGGGTCGGAAGTTCAAGATCTTCCTCTGCCACACAGTGAGTTTAAGGCCAGTCTGGGTTACATGAGACCCTGTCACAAAAAAAGAAAAACAGCCGGGCGGTGGTGGCGCACACCTTTAATACCAGCACTCGGAAGGAAGAGGCAGGTGGATCTCTGTGGGTTGAAGGCCAGCCTGGTCTACAGAGTGAGTTCCAGGACAGCCAGGGCTACACAGAGAGACCCTGTCTTCAAAAACCAAAAACCAAAAGAAAGAAAGAAAAACAAACAGACCCAAATAAAATAAAAATCAATTGCTCTCAAGAAGAGTGACACCAGCAGCTACTCTATCTGTAAGTAGGCGTGGTACAGAGCGGAAGATATGCATGTAACTGCTGTAAGGGTGGTCTGAGGTCACCGTCTTGGGCTGTGGATGGGAACAGCAGAGGACAGTGGAGCTGTACTCTATCACGAGATGAAGCAGCTACCATCCACGGACTACTTCCACACTGACAAATGTGTGAGAGGAGTCACATCTAGATCTTAGGACACTGGGGGTTGAGCTTCCTTGTCACAGGAGCCCAAGCTCCCCGGGTCGGATAGAACTTGAACGATGTGCCCTCCGCTAGCTTACTATCCAGGCTAGCGTGCAGAGACTCTAGCTCACACCAAAAGACAAACCAATGAAAGGGTACAGCGTTAAGGTGGTATAGCTTCTGCTCAGTGTTTATGCTACAGTAAAACAAAATACAAAGGGTTCCAGGACGGCTCCACATCCCAGATTCCATCCCCAGAACTTGCAGGGTAGAAGGAGAAAACCTACCTACTCCTGCAGGTGGTTCTCTGACCTCACATGCATGCCATGGCACAATCACCTCACAGTAAATAAATGAATTTAAAAAAAAGACTTAGAGGACAGGCACCTAGAAACGTAAGCCAAGCTGGGCATGCCGGCGGGACTGTCGTCCTAGCACTTGGAGGCATTGGCAGAAGGTTCAGGAGAGCTCGAGGCTACTCACCACTACATAGTGGAGGAGTTCAAAGTCAGCGTGAGCTTCTCAAAACATGAAAAGTAAGGCAGGAGCCGGGCAGTAGAGGCACACTCCTTTAATCCCAGCTCTCGGGAGGCAGAGGCAGGCGGATCTGTTTGAGTTCCAGAACAGCCAAGGCTACACAGAGAACCCCTGTCTTGAAAAACTAAAAACAAACCAAACCAAAACAAACAAACATGCCAGGCGATGGTGGCGCATGCCTTTAATCCCAGCACTCGGGAGGCAGAGCCAGGCGGATCTCTGTGAGTTCAAGGCCAGCCTGGTCTACAGAGTGAGTTCCAGGACAGGCACCAAAACTATAGAGAAACACTGTCTTGAAAAACCAAAAAAAAAAAAAAACAAAAACAAAAAAGTAAGCCATTTATCCAAACAGTAAGAAAGCAAAATAAATAAATAAAAACAAAGTAAAAAAAAAAAAAAAAAACAGATTTAGCTTAGCTTCGCGGTGGTGTTGCATGCCTTTAATCCCAGCACTCAGGAGGCAGAGGCAAACGGATATCTGTGAGTTTGAGGCCAGCCTGGTCTACAAAGCAAGTTCCAGGATAGGCACCAAAACTACACAGAGAAACCCTGTCTCAGAAAACCAAAGGGGGAAAAATAAATCAACACAGATTTAAGAAAACAAGCAAAATACTAAGGTTCCAAGTTTTGAGAGCATAAACACACAGAACCGAGAGAGTACCCACACTTATACACAGAACCAAGAGAGCACCCACACTTACAGTTGAACAGGGAGAGAGCATCCACACTTACGGTTGAACAGGTCTTTTGCTTGATCATAGGTCTTTGGGAAGCCATCCAAAATGTAACCTTGGTTCTTACAAGGCATAGATTTAAGCTTTTCCTTCATAAATCGAATTATATATTGATCTTCTAGCCGACCTGATTTTTAAAAAAATACATACATGTATGTTACTATGTCATAGGATTTACACAGGGTAATGCTCTAAACTCACCTGAGAACTGTTGTGTAGGCAAAAATATTATTGAAGACCCTTTCTTTTGCCCTTGAAAACAAGCCCTGTTGTTTTATTTCTGAGCATGACATGTTTTAGTGCATACTTAAGGTAGCAGTGAACTGGTCTACAAGAAAGCAAGTGCAGGCGGTACCACCCACAGCTGGGAAACCTGTGATACAACTTGTGGGGAAGCTGAGGGAGTGGACCAGCATCAGGTCCTGCCTACTTGAAAGATTTCCTCTGGTTTTACTTTTATTTTTAATATATGTACATGTGTGCGTGCATGCGTGTGTGTGTGTGTGTGTGTGTGTGTGTGTGTGTGTGTGTGTGTGTGTGAGAGAGAGAGAGAGAGAGAGAGAGAGAGAGAGAGAGAGAGAGAGAGAGAGAGAGAGAGAGAGAGAGTGCATGTCAAACGTATGCAGGTGTCCCTTGAGGACAGAAGAAAGTGTTGGGTCCCCTGGAGCTAGAGTTATACAGGTGGTTGTAAGCTGCCCAATGTCCCGGGAGCCTCTTCAAGAGCAGCATGTACTCTAAAATGCTGAGCCATCTCTCCAGCCCTCTTCTTTTTTAAAAAATTATTGTTACTATTATTGTTATTTTACTTATTTAGTGTGTGTGTGTGAGGATACACACACGTCATGTGGTGCATGTTGAGGTCAAAGGACAGTTTGTGGCAGTCAGTTCTCTCCTACTAGCACACGGGTCCTAGGGGAGGTAGAAATCAGTTTGCCAGGCTCGGCAGCAGGTGCCTTTACCCCGAGACATCCCACTGGCCATCAGTTCTATTTTTAAGTTACACCTTAATACATAGTAATAAATACTTCTGTTGAGTGAGACAGTATTCAAGTATTTTGCTGGCAGGGCGGTGCTGGCACACTCCTTTAATCCCAGCACTCGGGAGGCAGAGGCAGGTAGATCTCTGTGAGTTCGAGGCCAGCCTGGTCTACAGAGCCAGTTCCAGAACAGCCAAGGCTACATAGAGAAACCCTGTCTTGAAAAACAAAAAGAAAAAGAAACAAAAGAAAGAGAGAGAGAGACAGAGAGAGAGAGAGAGAGAGAGAGAGAGAGAGAGAGAGAGAGAGAGAGAGAGAGAGAGAACATACTTACATACTCAGGCTGAGGCTGTAACTCAGTAGTAGGGCATGTGTTCAGTATGGGCAAGGCCCTCGGTTTTACAATACCCTCACCTTACCCCTCCCCAACAAAAGTAGGTGCTCAATAAATATTTGCTAGATCTGAACAGCAAACTCAAGCTGACTTTCAAAGGCTTTTGAAAAGGGCCACAGCAGAGCTTAAGGGCTCAGCACCTACCTGCCTGGCATAAACTGAGGAAGACCCTGGGTTTAGCCTCAGAACCCTGAATACTAATGAATAAAATTAGCATGTAAGGGAGAAGGAAGCTGCGGTCAGAACGCACTCACCCCTACCCCCACACCCTCTTCTCCAGGTCACATTTCTGACCGATGCCCTTTGGCCAGTTCTTTCTTTAGACCCAACCCAGAGTTCCTGGAAATGGCTAGGTAGGAACGATTGAGAGGGAGTCTTTGCTCTACAGTGGGAAATGACAGTGTGCGGCAGCTCCTCCACAGCCAGCTACCATCCACAGCTGTGGTCACGTTCAGGCACAGCCTGTCTTACAAGGGCAGCGTGAGTCTGGCAAGCCCCCAAAGACATTCCCAGGGCACATACTGCACCTTCAGCTTATTGAGGAGTCTAGGATGTAAAACAAATAGCTTGGGGCCACGTGTTAGGTCTCAAACCCAGGACAAACTAACTGAGGTGTCTATTTAATATAGCCAAGCAGACCTGGCCTCCTGGTTCTCCCAGCATCCCTCACTCCCTACCTGTTACAGGGTCTGGCTGGCATGCCTCACACCCTACCCTGAACTCTCCAGCCCAGGAGCTAGGCTGCTCTTTTCCCAGTTGCCCTCCACTGTATAATCCAGCCATTTTGGATTATACTGGTACCTGGTCCTTTCATTCACCCTTTACTCTCCTAGTCTCCTGGCTCTCCCCTCCCCCATCTCCTCACATGGCTAGGCTCACAGTCATGTTCACTCTGGACTCTCCCAGATGTCTCTGCCTCTGGCTATGCTCTTCCTTTTATCTACAATAAGCCTTCTCCTCTACCATACCTGCGAGCAGTCATGTCCTTCCAATCTAGGCTACACAGTGAGTTCCTTGCCAGCCTGGACTACACACACACACACACATACACACACACACACACACACACACATATCAAAACCCATGACTCAAAAAAATCTAAGTAGGAATGAGGCTATAGTCTAAGTGATAGCGTGTTTATGCAGCATACACTAGACTCCAGGTTTGATCCCCAGCACCACATACAGGGCATGATGGTGATCCTAGCACTCAAGAGTGAGGGGGCGGGAGGATCAGATTTTGAGGTCATCCTTTACCTCGTAGCCAGTTTGAGGCCAGTCTTGTTTTACAGGAGACCCTGCCTCATAATGAACCAACAAACAAAATATATAAAAACAAAGAAAACCAAAACACTCTCCTTTCTTCTACTTTTCAGCGACACACAGGTCACTAGGTAGTAAAGATTCAGAAAATCTTGTCCTTCAGAGACTTAAACGAACAAAAGAGGATAAAGCTTTAGCATAACCAAATTCCTCCTAATGATCAACACAACCTTCCTGGAAGGTTTGTAGTGGTACAAAGAAATAAGTAAAGAAATAAACGCAAACTTCAAAAATCAAAGGACTTACTAACAGTTGAACATGAACTTTATTTAAGCAGTTGGTTTTCATTTTCTAGAGGGTATATTTATTTATTTATTTCTATTTGGTATGTATGAAAGTGTGTGCATGTATAAGTGTGTGGGAACGCATGCGTGCTGGTGGGCGTACCTGTGCATACAGAGTCCAGAGGAGGATGTAGGCGTCCTGCTCTGTCACTCTCCGCCTGATTCCCTTGAGACGGTCAGCAAGCTCCAGCCACCTTCCTGTCTCCACCCTCAATTCCCTCCCCCTGGGGTCACAGATATCTAGCCGAGAACCTCACCTACTTGCCTGGTTTGTTTTAAACACGAAGGGTTGCCATTACCTTCTACAGAGTCAAAAGAGAGGTGTGTCCAGGAAGTGAGAATGGGGTTCCTGTAGCTTTTTTGGTCCTTGTGGAATAACAGAGGCATGGCCAGTGCAGCAGTTTGAATGAGAAATGTCCCCCACAGGCATGGATGTCTGAACCCCTGGTCCCCAGTTGGTGGCGCTGTTTGGGAGGTTGTGGCGCCTTTCGGAGGTGCAGCCTTGCTGGAGGGTATGGATGGCTGGAGGGTGGGCTTTGGGTGTTTATAGTCTCACCTCACTCCCTGCTCTCCCTCTGCATCATGCTTGGATTTGAAGATATAAACTCTCCACTTCCTGCTTGCTGCCATGCTTCCCCACCATGATGGAACCGTAAATCCAAGGAAGTTATAAATTGCCTTGGAGCCTGGCAGTGGTGGCGCACGCCTTTAATCCCAGCACTCAGGAGGCAGAGGCAGGCGGCTCTCTGTGAGTTCGAGGCCAGCCTGGGCTACAGAGTGAGTTCCAGGAAAGGCGCAAACCTACAGAGAAACCCTGTCTCGAAAAACAAAAACAAACAAACAAACAAAAAAAAAGTTGCCTTGGTCATGGTGTCTCATCCCAGCAACAGAAAAGTGATACAGAGACGTACACTAAGGGATTGCCTAAGTGTCTTTCTCTAGACAACTAGGACCTCCCTAGAGATAACTCATGGCCTTTGTCAATGTTGAACTCTATCTGAGACAGGGGACTGCTCCTTTGTGTTTATTTGTTCATGGATAAACGTTACTATGTACACGTGAGGGTCACAGAACAGTGCATGGGAGGCGTGCAGGAAATAGGACGGTTACCACTGAGGAGCAGATGAACGTGTCTCTCATCTCAGATAAAACAAAACCAAAAATAACACTTATTTTGGAGGCTGGAGAGATGTTCACCAGTTAAGAGTACTGGCTGCTCTTCCAGAGAGCCCTGGTTTTTAATTCCCAGCACCCATATAGCAATGCACAACCATCTGTAACTTGCATATATGTTTTTTTTTTTTATTTTATGTGTATGGGTGTTTTGGCCTGTGTGTATGTGTACCACACATGTGCTTGGTGCCTGTGGAGGTCAGAAGAAGGTGTCAGATCCCCTGGAGCCAGAGTTATGGATGGTTGTGAGCCACAATGTGGGTGCTGGGAATTGAACCCAGCAAGAGCAGTCAGTGCTCTTAACCATTGAACCACCACTCAGTCCCCTCATTTTGTGTCTTTTGCATCACCTCTCCCACCTATCTCCATCCTCTCCTCTCTTCATCTTCTATATTTTTCCCTTTGTATTTGACTTATTTATTTATTTATTTATTTATTTTATTTTTTAATTTATTTTGGTTTTTCAAGACAGGGTTTCTCAGCCGGGCAGTGGCGGCACACGCCTTTAATCCCAGCACTTGGGAGGCACAGGCAGGCGGATCTCTGTGAGTTTGAGGCCAGCCTGGTCTACAGAGTGAGTTCCAAGAAAGGCGCAAAGCTACACAGAGAAACCCTGTCTCGAAAAACAAAACAAAACAAAAAGACAGGGTTTCTCTGTGTGATACCTCTGGCTGTCCTGGAACTAGCTTTGTAGACCAGGCTGGCCTCAAACTCAGAGATCTGCCTGCCTCTGCCTGCCTCTGCCTCCTTAGTGTTGGGATTAAAGGCATGCACTATCGCACCCCCACTTTCCCCTTATATTTTGAGACAGGATCTCTCACTGAACCTGGAGGTCCCTGATTTGGGTAGCTGGCTGGCCAGTCAGCTCTAAGGACCCATCTGTCACCAGCCTCCGGTGCTGGGGTTACAGACGTGTGCCACGAGTCTGAGTTCAGGTCCGCACATTTGTGCAGCAGGCAGCTGTACCACCCAAGCCGCCTCTCCAGCCTCCCCACCCCCACCCCTTTTGTTTGCCTCAGGCTGGCCTGAGACTCCTGATCCTCCTCCTTCAGCCTCCCAGTGCTAAGATTACAGGTGTGTGCCACACCCGGCCATCTATCTTTCACTATGTTAGGAATTCCCACACTGCTTTCCATAAAAGCTGGGCCTGTCTGCTTTAAAATGAATGAGTGAAACCCAACTGGACACAGCTTTTAAATTACTACCCTGGGTTTCTTCTTTTAAATTTTCAGTCTATCTTTTTCAATATTAGTAATAATTAAATTGTTTCTATTAACCCACATTCATAATTACTAAAATGGGGTTTAAAAGTAGATGCTAGCCATGTACAGGGAAGATATGAAATGGACACAAGTGTGAACATTTGTCCCTTTTTAGTTTAAAAATCTCAGATAAATCCCGACAACCCGACTCAGCTGGCTTAACAAAAGTGAAATGAGTGAGCACAAAGAATCAGTCCATAGCCGCTGGGTGGTGGTGGCACACACCTTTAATCCCAGCGCTCCCGAGGCAGAGGCAGCTGGATCTCTGAGTTCAAGGCCAGTCTGGTCTACATAGTGAGCTTCAGGACAGCCAGGGATACACAGAGAAACCTTGTCTCAAAAAAAAATAAAAAAATAAAAAGTCCATAGCTTCACCCTGGCTGAAGGGCAGATGGGGAGAAACATACCTGGGGCCTTGGGCCTTGAGATACCTCCCTGTGGGGCTGTGAAACTTGTGCTGCTAGACATTGGAACTGAGAGGGCTCATGTGAGGGAAGAGCGAGCTTCCCAGGTGTTCTGGACACCTGTCCCTGCAGAGGGTTCAAAGGTCTTGTTTTGTTCAAACAAACTCAAGGTTCACATTCTCGGTTCAAGTAAACACAGACAAGAGGGATTTTTGGACAGACTTGATATCCTGGTTTCATTCTTGTGACTGTGATAGAATATCCAAGCAAAAGGAACTTAGGGGGAGATGGTTAATGGTCCATCATTGCAGGGAAACCAGAGTGGCAGGAACACCCACAGTCAAGAGCAGAGAGAAAGGAATGCATGCATGATAATACTTAGTTCGCTCTCTATGCTTACATGGTCCTGAATCCCTCGCCTAAGTTAGTGATTGATGCCACCCACAGAGGGCTGAGTCTTCCCACATCATTTAATACTCAAGACAATCTCCCACAGACATACCCACTGAAGGGCTCTAGCCGGCCCAAGGATGGCAATTGTGGCACCCACAGGTTTTGCCTTTTACCTTTCTCCGCCTTGCTAAACTGTTAGATTACATTCCACATAATATCATGAATATAATACATCAATACAATTAATGTAATTAATGAATATCATAAATACAATTATTGAATGAATACTGCGAATGCAATCAATGAATACCACAAATGTAATTAATATCATGAGTGTAATTAATGAATATCATGAGTGTAATTAAAAAAAAAAAAAGATTGCATTCTTAAAACTAGCCACCAAGGTCTATTCCCTTATTTGGCCACTGACTCATTCCCGAGGCTGATCACAAAGGCCCAACTATTAAAACATCAAGGTTCAGCAACCAAAATTCATTATTTTGACTAACCTAATTAAAATACCCAATCAGAACTTACCAACACATCCTAGCTCATTCTTACATGGACCTCCCTTTTTTTTCCCTCTTAGATTTAATTAACACTTGCAAATCTATTTGCTACTGTTTCTGCCCACTTCAGACTCAGCCACCTTATCTCTTTGCCTTGCTTCATAAAGGATCTCTTTGCATTTAGTTATGATTGCAAATTGGTCTTTGGGTGTGGTCTGCATCGGGGTCCAGAGGGGAGCACCCCAAAACACTCAGGTCCCTTCACCCACAGTCCAACCTGATCTAGGGAATCCCTCATCAGGACTCTCATCTATTAACCCACATTCATAATTACTAAAATGGGGTTTAAAAGTAGATGCTAGCCATGTACAGGGAAGATATGAAATGGACACAAGTGTGATTCTAGGCTGTGCCAAGTTGACAATTAAAGCTACCTGTCACACTTGAGAAATTAACAAAGATCTTCCTAGAGTGAGAGAAGATTTGATAAATTATTCTCATTTTGTAGAAATGGTGTGTGCATTGGGGTACCAAATGGGAGAGGCCACACAGAAGAATAGTGAGTTTGAGGACAGCCTGGGCTATAGAGAAAGACTATCTTAAAACACCAAAACACATTTAAAGAAATTGTCAACATCCTTAATCATCAGAGAAATGCAAATCAAAACAACTCTGAGATACCACCTTACACCTGTCAGAATGGCTATGATCAAAAACACTAATGACAGTCAATGTTGGAGAGGATGTGGAGCAAAGGGAACACTTCTCCCCTGGTGGTGGGAATGTAAGCTTGTACAAGCACTGTGGAAATCAGTATGGCGGTTTCTCAGAAAATTAGGAATCAAACTACCTCAAGACCCAGCCATAACACTCTTGGGCATATACCCAAGGAACGCTAATTCATACCACAAAGATACATGCTCAACTATGTTCATAGCAGCACTATTTGTAATAGCCAGAACCTGGAAACAACCTAGATGCCCGACAACTGAAGAATGGATTAAGAAAATGTGGTACATATATACAATGGAGTACTACTCAGCAGAGAAAAAACAATGAAAGCATGAAATTTGCAGGCAAATGGATGGAACTAGAAAAAAATCATCCTGAGTGAGGTAACCCAAACCCAGAAGGACAAACATGGTATGTACTCACTCATAAGTGGATTCTAGATATAAAATAAAGAACAATCAGACTACAACCCACAGAACGATGGAGACTATGTATATAGCATGGAGGACCCTAGGACGACTGTGGCTTATAATAAGTTTTGGTTTTACTCAATTACTGAGCAAGCCTCAATGAAACATTTCACAATTAAGATGGGAATACATACTGTATCAAGCTGGTAATAGAAAGGTGGATAAATTGATTAATTTGAAAAAGTGAAAAATGAAAAAAAAAGAAAAAAGAAAAAAAATTTGAACTGTTTAAAAAGGAGCCAAACAGCCGGGCGGTGGTGGCGCACGCCTTTAATCCCAGCACTCGGGAGGCAGAGCCAGGCGGATCTCTGTGAGTTCGAGGCCAGCCTGGACTACCAAGTGAGTTCCAGGAAAGGCGCAAAGCTACACAGAGAAACCCTGTCTCGAAAAACCAAAAAAAAAAAAGGAGCCAAACAAACATATTTTGCTGGAGTAAAAAAAGGGGGAACTGGGGACTCATCATTCCTCTCCACATTCTATTCTTTCCCTTGTTTTATATATTTAAAATTTTTTATCGGTGGATTCTGCTGGAGTATCCACTGCAGATAAGCACTGGAGGTCTCCTGTTGCAAATCACCCTCTGGAGCGATGGAAGGATCTTTCTACTAACACTTGGAGGAGACCCGATCTGGTGTTGGTGTGGGCCCGGGGTTCTGTTTATATCTTTCCTCAGGACAATGAGGTTCCTCTTTGGATTCCTGAATGCTGTGTGTGCCCTGTGGCTGCTGCTGAAACCCAACATGACAGGGACCTATTGGGCCTTCATGAAAAACTCTCCCCTTCTGATGCCAATGGGAATTGAGAGCCCAATATAGCCAGCTTTGGCAAGCATTAACATAAGCCTAGGAACTGTAGCCATGCTTTTGGATTCTCCAGAATAACTGCCAGCCTAAGTCGTGCTGGGATCAAGAAAAATGGGCCTTGGCGGTTCGTGTTCCTGGAATTGTATCCGTGCCAGTGGATGCCCACACACTCCAAAAGAGAATTTGACATTGCTGCTGCCGTTGTTACTGTTATAGCAGTGGCAGACACCGCTGCTACTGTTTCTGGGATTACCATTTCATAATTGCTTACTACAGCTAGCACAGTGGAGACCCTGGCAGCAAAAGTAGCTACCACAGTTAGTTAATCTTTCATTCTATTGGGCATGATAAATTTAATTCAATAGTTATATACATTTCCGTTGGCTTTGAAAATTATAAATTTATAAATTCAAGTCCATTTGCTTTTGGGATACCATCTTACAAGGACTCCAATTTGCAGTAAGGCTCCTTAAGGAAGGGAATGGCTTAGTTGCCTTTAGCCTACTGGCTATGGGTGGGAAAGGACCTCTGTTGGTCTTTTCCTCATGGGCTATCTCACAGCAAAGCAGAAACAAGATTAGGTCAGCTTGTTTAAGTGAACACTTAGGTATCTATGTTCAAACCCATTCTCTCCCAGATCAGGCTGGCTTAGGACAAGAGAGAAAGAGGTAACCTGGCTGGACTTAAGACAAAGGCTAGAAGGGCCATAGGCTTTAAAGGCAGTGGTGGCACACGCCTTTAATCCCAGCACTCACAGAGGCAGGGGAGTCTCTGAGTTCGAGGACAGCCTGGTCTACAGAGCGAGTTCCAGGACAGCCAGGGCTACACAGAGAAACCCTGTTTTAAAAAACTTAAAATAAAGCCGGGCGGTGGTGGCACACGCCTTTAATCCCAGCACTCGGGAGGCAGAGCCAGGCGGATCTCTGTGAGTTCGAGGCCAGCCTGGGCTACCAAGTGAGTCCCAGGAAAGGCGCAAAGCTACACAGAGAAACCCTGTCTCGAAAAACCAAAAAAAAAAACTTAAAATAGCCGGGCGGTGGTGGCACACGCCTTTAATCCCAGCACTCGGGAGGCAGAGCCAGGCGGATCTCTGTGAGTTCGAGGCCAGCCTGGGCTACCAAGTGAGTTCCAGGAAAGGCGCAAAGCTACACAGAGAAACCCTGTCTCAAAAAACCAAAAAAAAAAAAAAAAAAAAAAAAAAAAAAAAAAAAAAAAAAAAAAAACTTAAAATAACAACAACAAAGGGCAAGGAGGGCATGTAACTGTCTGAACGGACAGTCAAGGCCTGGAGCCAGAATATATACTCTGCAAACAATCAGAGGGCCTTGGGCAGTGGCACATCCCCTGGGTGGGATATGCAGGTGACCAGGATGTCATGTAGTCAGTGCCAGAGCTGGGACAGCAGGCACTTAGAGGACTAGGAGGCTGGCATCTCCACCTTCGCTGCACGTCTGTCTTCTGTACTTTAGGTCAGACTCCCGTGGAACTCCGCAGATAGACGTGTCTAACCATTCAAAGCACCCCTCTAAAACGACCAACACCCACACTATCTCAACCCCCTTCTAAGGCTGAGGATACAAAGATAAGAGTTGTCCTGAACCTGCAGTCACCTTGGGTTTGGAAACAGTAGAACCTCACAGACAGATCTTAGAGATCATCCCAAAGCAAAGGCCATCATTTCATGGGAATGGATTTGTCTCTCTGGAGACAAGGATTTCTACATTCTATCCTAAAGAACCCAAGTATAGGTCATCTGCCAGGCCACACGGAGACCAAGGCTGTTTAACCACACATACCTCTGCCTGCCCTGGGTTCCTCTCTATATAAAGTCGTGTCAGTAGCTGGAAGATAAGATGAACTGTTCATTTTCAATCTTCCCCAAACGGCCCGTGTGATGCACACCCTTCTCCAACTTTTCACAAGGGCTATTACCTCCGGGGCATGTAGTGGGATCTGCTGTGTTTGGAACCCCAAGGTCAAGTGTCTGGCCGGGGACTCCCTTTATTTCTCGACTACTGTGGACATGATTAGCTGGGAAGGTGTGGTATTCCAGAAGAAATCTCTACAGCAGTGGTTCTCAACCTGTGGGTCATGACCCCTTTGAGGGTTGAAAGACCCTTTCACAGGGGTTGAATATCACATATCCTGTATATCATATATTTACATTATGATTCATTTCAGTAGCAAAATTACAGTTATGAAGTAGCAATGAAAATAGCTTTTATAGTTGGGGATCACCACAACATGAGAAATTGTATTAAAAGGTCGTAGTATTAGGAAGGTTGAGAACCACTGTCCTCGAGGACCAAGGAGGGCAGTCGGGGTCTGTGCCCCGGGACACACAGGGCATGGGCCTTGGTCCATGGAAGGCCACACAGAAAAGAGCAGCATGCTCCCAGTGCCTTCTGCTACCTGAGGATGCCATGTCCCTGTCACCTGGTCTCCACTTAGCACCACCCAACCCTGGAGCATCGAAACAGAAACCAGCAAGAGCAGAATAAAGGGCAAGACAACAAGAAGGCCACTTAAGAGCCTGACGAGGTGGGAGTCCCAAACACTGATTACACTTAGCTTGCTTTGTGGATGATGCTAGAATCCCTATGTTAAAGAGGGCTCATGTTTTGGTGATGCTGGGGTCCAAAGACTTTATGAACACTAAGAAAGTACTCTATCACAGAGCTACGCTGCCAACTCCTGATTTTTCTTTTAATTAGGAAATTATAGTTACCAAAATATTAACAATAATTTTTTTCTGAGAGATGAGATTATGAACTGAATTTTTTATTGTCACTATATTTTCTATAGCACTTCACTTTTGCAAACAGACAGCTTAAAGGAAAGATTTTATTTTTGTTTTTATTTATGTGTGTGTCTGAGTGTGCATCTGAGCATGTGAGGGCAGTATGTGTAGAATCTAGAAGAAGTTATCAGGTCCCCTGGAACTGGAGTTACAGGGGGTGGTGACACTTGTATGTAGGCGCTGGGAACCAAACTGGGGTCCTCTGGAAGAGCAGCCAAAGCTCCTGACCACTGAGCCATCTTTCCAGCCCACAGGCAGCATTTTATAACCAGACTGAAAACCAAAGCAACTACCGTGCTAGCCTGGCACAGCTCTTGCCCCATTGGCTATCTGTGCATCACCTGCGTTCTGCTCCATGCTGTCCTTGATGCCATCCAAGAGCTCCTGGGCATCCTCCACGTTCTCTTCTTCTTCCTCCTCTTCACCTTCCTCTTCTCCTTCCACTGCCTCCTTGGGTGCAACAATCGCCTCCTGTATGCCACAAGGATAATCAAGTTGACTGTGCCCAACCCCGATGAGTGTGTCACTAACAGTCTGGCCAGTGATCCTGGAAAAAGTCTAAGTTGGGAGTGTACCTAGTAACAGACATCATGCAAAAGTCTGCATGACGTGTGCATCTACCAAGATGGATAAGGGCCTTAAGGCTTTCCTTAACTCTACTTTTAGGAGAACAGCAGTATATTCGGTGTTAACTCCACAACTGCCTGGGAGTCAGCAATTCTCCAAGGCACTAGATTATGCCTTTTTTTTTTAAATTTTTTTTAAAATTTGAAGCAGGGTCTCACTATCCAGCCCTTGCTGACCTGGAACTCCCTGTGTAGATCAGGCTGGCCTTGAACTCGAAGAAAGCCACCTGTCTTTGCTTCCCCATCATATGGTATTAAAGGCATGCACCACCATTTGTTGTTGTTGTTGTTGTTTTTCGAGGCTGGGTTTCTCTGTGTAGCCCTGGCTGTCCTGAAACTCACTCTGTAGACCAGGCTGGCCTCAAATTCACAATTATCCGCCTGCCTCTGTCTCCTGGGTGCTGGGATTAAAGGCTTACATGACCACTTTCAATTATATGTATATGAGTGTGTCTGTGTGTGGGTTCATGCACATGAGCGCAGAACCCATGGAGGCTAGAGGAGGGCACTGAATCCCCTGGAGCTGGAGTTACAAGAGGTTATGAGCAAGTGTCCTTAACTGCTGGGTTATCTCCCCAGTACCTAGATTGTATCTTACTTGACAGAAACACATTTTATAAAAATCAAGATTTTTTAGACTAAGGGTGTAGCTGAGTGATACATCACATGCTTATCACATGCTTAGCGTGTACAAAGCCCTGGATTTGATCTCTAGCAATCCCCAAAATGACCTTTTATAACTATTTATGGAAACATACCTTGTTTTCTATCATTCCTAACAAAATTGTTTTTAAAAAAAGATAGTAAATAGCCTGATGCTAGACAGAGAAAAATACAATAAGATTAAAAACAAAACAAAGCTAACCTAAAAATATTTTAGCCAGCAGAGAGAAGATAAGATGTACTTTGGGAGAGACTGGAGGCAGAACTCCAAGGATAGCCCTACAACCGCTTCTATCATACAGAAGACAGAGAGCCCTGCGGGGTTCTCCATTTTCATAACTGGGACCAGCAACAAAATCCAATTAAAATACTCAATTTCTTTGACATTCCGAGTTAGTCACTTGCTTATTACTCAGGAACACATTCTGTGAATGGAAAGAGTATCTGAGAAGTAGCTGGACGTGTTACCAGTTTGGCTATGGCTTCGGAAATCACATCCTTTATTTTGATGTGATGTAGTTTGTAGTACTTGGCTAATTCTTCAGCGATGCTCGATTTTCCCACAGCAGGAGGACCAAGGATGCAGATCTTGATTGGCTAAAA
Organism: Peromyscus californicus insignis; assembly: GCF_007827085.1. Classification (NCBI taxonomy): domain Eukaryota; kingdom Metazoa; phylum Chordata; class Mammalia; order Rodentia; family Cricetidae; genus Peromyscus; species Peromyscus californicus. The sequence continues at coordinate 54,772,824 of NW_026294447.1, read as the reverse complement.
AAGAACAGAGAACACATGTCTTAGGGCTCAGAGCTAGAAGGGGTGTTATTTCAGGACTGTGTTCTTTTCAGTGTCTCTGGACCCTGAGTCTGACTTCAGCAACTCAACCAGACTCCAGATGTTCTGCTTCCACTCCCTGCTACTGTGGTCACTACCTCATCATCCTGAAAGTGTCCGCCTCCTATTCGGGTGGCTCAGAGTCATTCACTCCATGAGGATGTAATGGCATCTCTGCTCTGACCTGGGTCGGTGGCGGGGGGTGGGGTAGGGGGAGGACATTCAACAAGCCATGCTCAGCAAGTGGATGTGATGGTACATGCCAGTCGACCCAACACTTGAGACGTGGAGGCAAGATAATCAAGAGGTCAAGGCCAGGCTCAACCACATAGTGAGGGAGAGTCCAGAGTGTGTTATGTGAGACCCTGTCTGAAAATAAATAAATAAAAAAGAAATAGGGAGAGAAAGAGAAAAGAGAGAAAATATGTGCCCAGGAATGCCTAGAGGTGCCTAGGCTTTACATGCCACCAGTTTTATTTGTCCTTGACCATTCTTATGAAGACACAGGAATTAATGGTCCAGTATATAGGGCCCTACATTATCATTTAGATTGTCTTTGGACTGAATTTGGTCTTCAATAATATAAAGTTAATTTATTTTGATTAAAAAAAAATCTATCTATCTATCTATCTATCTATCTATCTATCTATCTATCATTTATTTATTTCAGACAAGTTCTCACTATGTAGCCCAGCCTGGCCTTGAACTTGTGAACATCTTGCTTCTGCCTCCTGATCATTTTGTTAAAAACACTACTTTTTTCCTGTTTGAGAAGGTTAGAGATTTCAAGGCTGCCTGGGCTACAGCACAAGATCTTGTTTTAAAAACAAAATATAGAAGGGTGAGAGGAGGGAGGAAGACAGGAAGGAAGGGAGAAAGGAAGGGAGGGAGGAAGGAAGGCAGAATTGCCTGAATATTGATGATGCTATGGCATTCATAAGCAGTTAGTGAAAATTTACATCAAACAGAAATAAAAATATCAATAACAAATAGTCATTTCTTTCAAAATGGTCCAAAGAGTTGTGAAACTATGGGCTAGAGTTTTGCAAGTCATATCTTATTTTATTTATTTATTTATTTTATTTTTTTTTGGTTTTTCGAGACAGGGTTTCTCTGTGTAGCTTTGCGCCTTTCCTGGAACTCACTTGGTAGCCCAGGCTGGCCTCGAACTCACAGAGATCCGCCTGGCTCTGCCTCCCGAGTGCTGGGATTAAAGGCGTGCGCCACCACCGCCCAGCGCAAGTCATATTTTAGAACCACAATGATGGAAAGAATTTCCATTGGCTGTGTCCATATGCCTAAGGTCACAGAATTTCACCCGGAACTTTGCAGTTACCCTGTGATGGTCAAGGACACCCGTGAAGGGATAAGCATGAACACAAGAGTGGATCTGAGTGCAGTGAGTTAAGTGACTGGTCCCTTGTGGTGAGGGATGATAGGTAAGTAGCAAGATGTCAAACAGTGATTGAGGCAGGATGAGGGGCAACGCCGGACCACTAGATGGCCTTGGTGTAGTCACCAGCACCTGGAGCCAGCTATCAGCTGGGCAGGTTGGTGTGCCTCTTTTTGCCAGTATACCAAGAGTGAATCCTTCTTCCTGGGGCAGGTTGACCTTATCCAGGACTAAAACAGAGTAACAACCTACTCATTTGTTTATACGACCAGCTTGTTACTATTGATATTCACTTTGAATTCTTTTAAGTTTGGCTCACAAGTTTTAATGCAATACACATGCAGATTACAGCAGACTGGAGGAACGTGTTGAACGTGAACAAACCGTGTGGAAGTTTTAAAATGCAAACACTCCTGTTGGTACAGAGGTCCCGGCGGTGAGTTCTATTCACTTTGCTTATATCAGAAACCGAAAACAGTAAGTGGCCATAGTTACCAATAATCCTTGGCTTTGCTTGTACTCTTTGAGGATGCTGCTGATGTTCTCCACAAATCCTGATTGGGCAACCCAGCGGATGTTGAAATTCTCCTTCACAAACAGCGCCTCCATCCTCAGGTTGACCAGTAAGTGGTCGAGATGCAGTTGCTGAGGGTTAGGGAAAGCAGAGGTTTGCCTTGTTACCATCAGACAAAAATCGCTACAGTTAAGGAAAGCCAGGTTCCCTTCACTGAACAGGAGAGCCAACTGGCACTAAGTGTTTACAGAACACCTGCTGTTTATTTATGCCCGTGTCATTGTCCCCGGGACTGGGGGTGGGGGGTGGGGTGAGACAGGGCCTTACCTATACTCTTTTACCAATGAACTCCAGCCTCAACCTTGAGGATTTTTTGTTTGTTTGTTTGTTTGTTTGTTTTTTTATTTTTGCTTTTCAAGACAAGGTTTCTCTGTGTAGCTCTGGCTATCCTGGAACTTGCTTTGTAGACCAGGCTGGCCTCAGACTCACAGAGATCCTCCTGCCTCTGCCTCCTGAGTGCTGGGATTAAAGGCGTGCGCCAGTACCACCCAGCTGCCCTGAGACATTTTTAAAGGCTCTTCAAATCTGTCCTTTAGAGCAGGCAGTTTTTTGTTTTTTTTTTTTGGCATGGTACTTATTTTTATAACATTATTTGTGAATAGAGTTTGTATAGGTGTTTCACATTCATTCCTTTTTCTAATTTTAGTTCCAGATTGATCTGTACAAATCCACTTATAATTGACGTTACTGTAGAAATAGTAGTATTTTGATCTCACCAGCTCTATTATTTTATTTATTTATTCCTATTATCAGCTTGATACAGTACAAATTCTTATCCTAATAGTGAAGTGTTTCATTGAGGCTTGCCCAGTGATTGAGTAAAACCAAAACTTATTATGAGTCACAGTCATCCTAGGGTCCCCCCTGCTATGTAGCCTCTCTGGTTCTGTGGGTTGCAGACTGATTGTTCTTTGCTTGATATCTAGCATCCACTTATGAGTGAGTACATACCGTGTGTGTCCTTCTGGGGTTGGGTTACCTCGCTCAGGATGATTCTTTCTAGTTCCTTCCATTTGCAGGAAGCTTTTCTTTTGGTTGGACAAACAGCTCAAGAATAAGAAGACCCTGGAAGTCCAAGCTAAGACTCTCTTCCAGTTCTCTTCCCTTCCCTTTCCACTCATTCATCATTCATTTCTAAGACAGGGACTCACTAGCCTAGGTTAGCCTTGAAGTCACTATGTAGCCAAGGATAACTCTTGATTCTTCTGTTTTCTTTTTAAAGATTTATTTATTTATTATGTATACAATATTCTGCCTGCATGTGTCCCTACAGGCCAGAAGAGGGCACCAGATCACATTACAAGTGGTTGAGCCACCATGCGGTTGCTGGGAATTGAACTCAGGACCTCTGGAAGAACAGTCAGTGCTCTTAACCACTGAGCCATCTCTCCAGCCCCTGATTCTTCTGTTTTCAATCCCCAAGTCTAGAATCACAGTTATATACTACCATGCCTATCCTTGCCCCCACCCCACCCTCAATGCTGGCAAGGGAATCCAGGGGCCTTGCTTATACTAAGCAAGCGTTTCACAACTCAGCTCCACCCTTAGCGTTCTGAGACTGCCACTCTGTTGTGTGGTGTTTCAGCCAATGCCTTACACATGAGAGGCAGCACTCCACTGAGTTAACTCCCCAGCCTTCTTTCGGTTTGTTATTTTGATTAAGGCTTTCACTTAGTTGTGCAGGCTAACATTGAGCTCATTCTGTAACCCAGGCTGGCCATGGATTCAGATCCTCCTGACTCAGTCTCCCTAGTAGCTGGGGTTACAGGTATGTGCCCATCAAGCCTGGCTCTAGCCCTTCAAAACATTTTATTGTTTAATGTGTATGTTTTGCCTTTATTTTGTTTGTTTGTTTGAGACAGGGTCTCACATAGCCCAGGCTGGCCTAGAACTAATTATATGCCTTTGAACTCTTGATCCACCTGTTTCTACTGCTTGAGTGTGGGGATTACAAGCACTCATTGCCATATCAGCTAGCATCTACTTTTTTGAATAATGCCACCTCATGGTTAACTCCCCAAAAATTAAGTATAGAGGGAAACAGTCTCTCTAATCCACAACCCCCACCCACCCCATTCTGCTCCTTCAATATTATTTAGGAAGACAATTTTTGAAAAAAAAAATAATTTTTTTATACTGACTGTCAAGTCCTTTGTTAGAAAAGCATTTTCTCTGGGTACTTTCTGGATTTTTCCAGGGCCAGTATTTTTGCTGATGCACTATTAGGGAGAAACAGAGGTATTATTTGGTTTGCTTACAAGGTTTTACATAAAACTTCTCAAGTTAATGTGAACATTACCAAGAACACATACTAAGAGGCATTTTCAAAATAGTCCACAGAGCATCCACTCACTGATGGGTTCTGAAAACACTGGGAAGCAAAGATGAGCAAGGCTTGGTCTCTGCCATCAGGGTCCACCGAGTTCCAGAAAGGAGACAGACTTGTGCCAGATCACTGTCCTGTGGGTGTCTGCAGTCCAGCAAAGGGAGTCTGTGCTACTGTCTACTACATACTTGATGGGCCCAGTGTTTTAGACTGAGCTCCTGCACTAGCCCCAACAGACCAGAACAAGATGGAGTCACTCAAGCTAAGGGTCACATAAGCAAATGAAACCTAAGGATGCTGAGCACATCCCCCAAGGGACATATCCCACAGCAGACCGTTTTTTTTCCTCCCCAAAACTGGAAATTCCTTTTGTTTTAACCTTTAGAGCAGTGGTTCTCAACTTCCTGATACTGTGACCCTTTGATACAGTTCCTCATGTTGTGATGACCCCCAACCATAAAATTATTTTCATTGCTATTTCATAACTGCTGTGTATATCGTTCTGTATAAATAAAACATTGATTGGCCAGTGGCCAGGCAGAAAGTATAGGCAGGACAAGGAGAGAGGAGAATTCTGGGAAGTGGAAGGCAGAGGAAGGAGACACTGCCAGCTGCCGCCATGACAAGCAGCATGTGAAGATGCTGGTAAGCCACGAGCCACATGGCAAGGTATAGATTTATAGAAATGGATTAATTTAAGATATAAGAACAATTAGCAAGAAGCCTGCCATGGCCATACAGTTTGTAAGCAATATAAGTCTCTGTGTTTACTTGGTTGGGTCTGAGCAGCTGTGGGACTGGAGGGTGACAGAGATTTGTCCTGACTGTGGGCCAGGCAGGAAAACTCTAGCTACACATAACTGTAATTTTGCTACTATTACAAATCATAATGTAAGTATCTGTGTTTTCCAATGGTCTTAGGTGACCCCTTTACCCAGACAGCTTTTTTTCTATTGTTCTGTGTGCAGGTGGGTAAATGGATGTATGTGTGTGTGTGTGTGGGGGGGGGTGACGACTTTCAAATCCTACTATTCTGTCTTTGCTCAGTGGGGGCTCATTGCCCAAATTCATGAATTAAGAATAAAAGCCAATTAGTTCTATCAACAAATTTGCCAGTAATTTTATCTTTAGGCAGTCTGGATGTGCTCTCCCCTCCTCTCTCCTCCCCTCCCCTTCACATATTGAAATCTTAACCCTCAAGGTGATGGTGTGAGAAGCTGAGGGGAGGTGCCAGATCATGATGGGGAAGGAAGGGAGTGGAAAGGAGTGCCCTCATAAAAGATCTCGGGAGAATTCCCTGTCTCTTTTTTTGTTTTGGTTTTTCGAGACAGGTTTTCTCTGTGTAGCTTTGGTGTCTGTCCTGGATCTCACTCTGTAGACCAGGCTGGCCTTGAACTCACGAGATCTGCTTGGCTCTGCCTCCCGAGTGCTGGGATTAAAGGTGTGCGCCACCACCAGCCTCCCTGTCTCTTTCTACCATGTGAAGTGCACAGAGGTATGCAGTCTATGAGGCCTTCACCAGCCACCAAATCTGCCAACACTTGACCCTGGACTTTGTAGCCCCCATGAGCAATATATTCCCATGGTTCCTGACCTGCCGTGTGTGTGTGTGTGTGTGTGTGTGTGTGTGTGTGTGTGTGTGTGTGTGTGTGTGTGTGTATTGTTTTTCTCAGACAGGGTTTCTCTGGGTAACAACCTTGGCTATCCTGGAACTCATTTTGTAGACCAGGCTGGCCATAAACTCACAGAGATCCGCCTGCCTCTGGCCCCTGAGTGCTGGGATTAAAGGTGTGCACCACCATGCCCAGCTCTAGTTGGCTAGTATGTGTCTTCTGTTACAGCACCCCACACAAACGAAGGTACATGGAGGAGAGGCAACTCTGGGTTAGTTAACGCACTTGCCACCAAGCCTGACAACCTAAGCCCAGTCCCTGGGATCCATCTGGTGGAAGAACACCCACTCCCAGAAGTTGTCCTCTGACCTCTACATGTGCACGGTGTCATGCATGTGCATGATGCATATTAAATAATGTAATAATATTTTTACAGAGGGGCTGGGGACACTCGATCTGAGAGGGACATGAGAAGAAGGCAGGAAGGCCGCAGAGGAAGATCCTGGATCTGAATCTTACCGGTGAGTACAGAGAAGGAGGGCAAAGGTCAGAGGAGGCCACAGCAGCTCAGCCAGCTAAGCTATGAAGCTGCTGTGCTATTTGGAGCTGCCGGACCTTTGTCTAGAGAGCCTTGAAGTGCCGGTTTGGTGATCTGGTCTCTATCAGTCCTGCAGGCCAAGTGTCCACAGATTCCAGGATGTCGTTTGTGTACGTCATCCTGGACCCAGTGGTAGTCTTTCTTGCTCTCATGTGCACGTACTGGACAAAGGTTATTTGGGTAGTAATTTCCCAACACTTAGGCTGAAGCTACAGATCACCAAATTTTTAAAAAGATTTTTTTATTTAATGTATGTCCATATGAGGGTGTCAGATCCCCAGGAACTGGAGTTACAGACAGCTGTGAGCTGTGGGTGCTGGGAATTGAACCAGGGTCCTCTGGAAGAACAGCCAGTGCTCTTAACCCCTGAACCAACTCTCCAGCCCCCTCAGATAGTCAGTTTGAGGTTTAAGGACCTTCTACATTATGTGTTCCCAAGCCCTGTTAGCACAAGGAAGTCAGTAACTGTCATTTACGGGGTAGAACTATTTAAGCTAGGTCACAGGGGTATGAGGACCCAGACCACTGTACCTTGACAATGTCTTCCAGGGTGTGGACAGACTCGTCCACAGCCACCAGGTAGTGAAGCTTCGGCACGTGGTCTATGACGTTCTGTATCACTCTGTAGAGCAACGGGCACAATAATCAGACAGGAAAGACAATGAGATAAACGGAACTCAACCCCATAGGCCGGGCAGGTGTTTGGTACTTTGATAAGCAGACTCACTTAATGTTCCCCAAGATCAGAGGCAGGAGCAATATCTGCAGTCTACAGATGAAGAGGTGGTTAAGAAGTTAGGCAACATTTCCCAGACTAAATAATTTCTAGGACAGAGCCAGATCTGCAGACAGATACATTGGACGCGAACCTGTTTTCTTCCTTGCATATTTTTCTATTTCTTTGCTTCATTTTTTATATTATTATTGTTATCATCATCATTATTACTATTTATTACACTAGGGGTTGAGCTCAAGGTCTTGCACATGCTGGCAGGCATGCTACCACTGACCTACTATATCCCCAGCCCTCTTCTTTTCTATATTTTATTTATTTTGAGACAGAATCTCACTAAATTCCCCAGGCTAGCCTTATACTTGCTATGTAGCTCAGGAAGGCCCTGAATGTTTGATCCTCATGCCCCAGCCTCCCAGGTAACTGGCATTACAGGACCACAAACCCAGGTACAACCTGGTCTCTTTAAGTGTACCACCCCAACTCTAAGAAGACCTGACCGTGACTCTCATCAGGAAGGCGTGTCCACCCAGTGGCTCACGTGAGTCTCACAACTGTGTTTGGGTTCAGTGATCTGCAAAGTGAGACACAGATTCAAGATATGGCAGCTGTCGCAAGGAAGTCATGCGGAGGTGAAGTCATTCATGCAGAGGTGAAGTCATGCAGAGGTGATCTGAGGTGAAGTCATGTGGGGGTGATCTGAATCAGTGACTGACAGTGCTTCTGGCTGCTCCTGGACTTTGTTTTGCCAAGGGCTTCACAGGTGGGTGCCATGGAATCCTCACAACAACCCTGTCAGACCGCTGCTGGGACTGTCCTCATTTGATAATGAGAGACCTCATGGTGAGAGGCAGAGCAGGGGTCTGAGCAGATCTATGGATTTCTAGAAACAACAGGGATTAGAAGTCTACTGCAGTGGCCCGTTGGTTCTACCCTCGCCCTTAGCTTCCTCTTCAGGAAAAGGAAATGCAAGTGTGCACCTCTAACTGCTCATTTAGCTCACGGTAGAGGGCATGTCTAGCCCATGCCTGGTCCTGGGTTCTACCTCTGGCACTGGAAATGAAAAAAGAAGCAATAATAGTCGGGCGGTGGTGGCACAAGCCTTTAATCCCAGCACTTGGGAGGCAGAGGCTGGCGGATCTCAGTGAGTTCGAGGCCAGGCTGGTCTACAGAGTGAGTTTCAAGAAAGGCGCAAAGCTGCAAAGAAACCTTGTCTCGAAAAACAAAACAAAAAAAGCATTAATCATGAATGTTCATTTCACACCTATTTTATATTAACATCTCAGAGGATTGTAGCTTCTAGCTATCTTTCCTCTGCTAAATAATCCACAGTCTTCAAAGAAATATGCAGGAAGAGAGAAAATGTTACTGAAAAGGGCCCAAAGTCCTTCCATAGTGCCAAAAAAGGGGAAGAAAAACCATCCTGTAACTTATCTGCTTATAAGTAAGATATTAACTGGGCGTGGTGGCGCACGCCTTTAATCCCAGCACTCAGGCAGATACAGGTGGATCTCTGTGAGTTCAAGGCCAGCCTGAGCTACAGAGTTCTGGGACACTCCAAAGCTACACAGAGAAACCCTGTCTCAAAAAAACCAACAAAACAAAACAACAACAACAAAAACCCTGGTGACATAATGAAAAGTTCTGTGATGAGAAGGCACATTTGACCACTTCTTTCTTCAAGTTAATGTTGACTGGGGCAAATCTAGGTTTTTTGTTTTTGTTTTTTTCAGGATGGGGGGATAAGAGAGGATATTGCTATCTAGCCCAGGTTAGCCTGAAACTCGCTATGTATCTCAGGCTGGTCTTGAACTCTTCCTCCTGGGGTCATACGCATGCACCGCCTGATGGGCTGGATGTATATGATGTGAAGTCTGGAATTAATACCATTTCAGGGACCCTGCTTTCAGAATAATAACAGAAATCTCTTTGGTTCAGGGCACAGAGGGACCCACACAGAGCTGTGGCCCCGAAGTTCAGTCTGTGTGTCCAGAATGATTTCCACCCACGAGAGAGGAAAAATCTGGGACTCTGGAACCAGCCCTTTGGGAGACCAGCGCATAGGGCAGAGCAGCACCCTGGCTGTTGAAAACACGAGGCTGGTATTCCAAGAGCAGTGAACCGCCCACCCACCCTGTTGCTTGGATCAGTATCACCTGGGCTGGGCTGGAAGCCTTGTGGGGTGTGGGGAATTCAGGTCAAGTGTGAGGCTGAAGGGCTCAGAAGAGACCACCTCTGTGTGAAAAGCCTGTGGACTTGTCCCTGCCGGGCAGAAAGCACCATGTGGGGCCTGACATGGGTTGGAATGTTGCACATCCAGAGCTAAAGTTTCTTCAGGCCCTTGGGAGAGAAACAGCCATTCACTTTTCACCTCTGTATCGTAAGACTCTCGTGTCTATTAGGTAAGCCTCCTGGAGTGGAATGCGTCATTAGGCTGGACTGATCTCTAGCCTTCTCCAACCCTACAACAAAGGTAACTGTAAGATAACATCGGCTCACTATAGGAAAGTTATTTTAAAAAATATTCCTGTCACCTGTTTAATTCAGGAACAGTGTACTTATTGAATATGCTGATTTATGATTTCCTTTGTTCTGAGGCTATGAAAGCCCATGCGACCTCTTCCCTTGCCCAACCCGTCACTTAGGGGAACTGGAATCCGTGTTCACAGGCCTTAGGATAGACTGTTTTCTTATTTCCTTGTTAGACTTGTATTCGATTTGAATTCCTCGCAGTGGGGAGGCTGAGGCAGGAGGATGAGCTACAGACTAAGACTCTGTCTCCAAGGAGGTTGGGGTTTTCAGGCTCACAGTCGGCTGACTCGTTTCTGGAACTTTGGCAGTCGGCATGACATTGACACCTATCTTGTCTGAGAAAAGGGGAAGAAGAAACGGGTTACTCAGAATGTGCACCCCAAACCCTTTTTCTCCAGAGCTGTTTTTCTGCTGAAGGAGTCCCTAAGAGATGAAGCTATGAGTGTGATCAGAAGTGTGGAGACTTTGGGTGGGCAACGTCTCATCCGGCACAAAATGGTGGTGCTAAGTGCCTTCTGCATGGGGCCTGTGAGGAATGAATTCAGCAATATATGTGAGGGTCTCGGCGTTATGACTTTGAAGATTAATTACACTTATTAATCAACCAGGACAGTCACACTTCCGGGAGACCTCTTACCCTGCTAGATCAAGAATATGAATGGCTGGAATGACATTGGATCCATCTCCAAAAACAGGGAGTGCAGGAATCTCGCCCAGCCAAGCCATCTGAAAGAGAGACAAGCAGAGAGCGTTTGCCCTGGCATTTTTCTCCCTCACAGCCCATATCCACCTCAGTCAGAGGGCTCCAGAAGTGCCACCATGCCCAGCCTCTGGCTGTCCCTCTTGGATATCTCTTTCTCAAACTTTTGTCCTCCTGGCCCAATAAGAATCTACTTGTCAACTGTTAGACCTCATCTTAACGATCCGCAATATGTGAGCTAACAAGAAACTTTTATTTCTGGATGGATCTTCACCGTGTACAATCTTTTCCCACTTCCCTCCTGGGTCCTCTCTCCCATCTCCCTGTGTCCTCAGACCCCATTCCCAATCCCTTTCCCTTGTCCAGGTGGCCTCTCCAGGTGAGGTAGCCAGGCCCATGGTTTAGATGCATTCCTTATGCTGACTGCCTCCAAGATCATAGCAGAGATCCAGGCTGCATCTCCTCCTTGACTGGTTTTTAACTTTTTCACCTTTTATCTCAATAAAACAAATTTGAGCCGGGCGGTGGTGGCCCACGCCTTTAATCCCAGCACTCGGGAGGCAGAGCCAGGAGGATCTCTGTGAGTTCAAGGCCAGCCTGGGCTACCAAGTGAGTTCCAGGAAAGGCGCAAAGCTACACAGAAGAAACCCTGTCTCAAAAAAACCAAAAACCAAAACAAAACAACAACAACAACAAAAAAAAACAAATTTGTGAAGACAGTCAGATCTGCTTATGAACTTTCTCCTTACATTTAAATTTTTTTTATTGTGTGTGTGTGTATGAGAGAGAAAAAAAAAATGTGTGCCAAAGTACTAGTGTGGAAGTCAGGCTAATCTGTGGGAATTGGTTCTCTCCTTCCACCACACACTGGGAATTGAACCCACCCCTTTCCCTCCCTCCTGGTCCTTTCTCCCCTTTCCTCTCCCCCTTCCCCTCCTCTCCTCTCCCCTCCTTTCCTGTGACAGGGTTTTACATTATATCCTAGGCTGGCCTCAAACTCTCAATCCTCCTGCCTGCTGAGTCCTATCCCCACACCTGCCTTGTACAACATCGTTTGAGATACACACAGTGGCCTGATGAGACGGCTCAGCAGGTAAACACCTGTGGCACCGTCACTCCGCAAAGCGGTCCTCTGACCCCACACTGGAGCTGCGGCATGCGCAGGCCACAACACACACGGTACACACACACACACACACACACACACACACACACACACACACACACACACACACGTATAATAATAAATCAAATGACAACAAAGAACCCACAGAGTCTTAGGTCTTAAGTGAGGATGAGGGCAGGGATATGGGGTGAGGAAACTGTTACTTTGTAAGCTAATTTGAAAGTGAAATTAAATTAACAACAACAACAAAAGTTCTCCCAGTCATTGAAAAGCCAGACCTTAAAAAAGGCGTGTAGGATCCCTCCTTCCACTCCATACTGAAGTCCTGAAGCAACTACGTAAGTTGCAAACTTTTTGCCCTAAAATGGATTTAAAAAAGAAAAAGACAGAATTGATAATGCCATTAGTCATCTTGAACTAGAACTAGACTTAGTAACTAAACCAGACACTGTTATAGGCTCCTTCAAGTCTTCTGGGCTCCATAGGTACTGCTTAAGACAGAACCAGGGTCCCTACAGGGGAACACACAACTCCATACAATTCAGAAATGTTTCCAACCACCCCTGAAATTGAATGCGAATGGGTAACTAAACTGAATCAAAGTTGTTATTTGTGAGAATAACATCTATGAACTCAATACTAGCACCAAGAGGAAGGGGAGCTATGAAAACAGGTCCTTCTGGGGTTGGGGATTTAGCTCAGTGGTAGAGTGCTTGCCTAGAAAGCGCAAGGTCCTGGGTTTGGTCCTCACCTCTGGGGAAAAAAAAAACAAAACAGGTCCTTCTAGAAGGATCTTCGATTATTTATCAGAGTAGTTGCATCACTGTGAAGCTCAGGACCAGGTGGGGATATTGTTTGTTTTGTTTTCAGACAGGGTCTTAAGTAGCCCAGGCTGGCCTTGAACTCTCTGTGTAGCTGAAGATGACCTCTACTCTTGAGTGCTGGGATTACAGGTGTGTACCACCACGCCTAGTCCCTGTGGTGTTGTGGATCAAACTGAAGGCTTTGTACATGTAGGGCAAGCACACGGCCCAGGCTCTTTACTAGATCTCCATATTGTGAAGGGGCCCCAAAATAGCTTGACCACACAGCAGCCATGACAGGCTTAGGGGCCTAGACACAGCTTCTGTGACAGGCTTACTGGCAGGCAACACCCAGATCCAGGAAAAGCCTGAAGTTGATACCACCCAGGGATCCACCCAGGGATGAGGAAGAGCCAAACATTCCAACCATTAGATAAGGTGGCCAGACATCCTTGAGTCTAGAACACACCTATTTTTTGTTTTACAAATACCCCCAGACAATTGTCAGCTAATCAGGGCCCTGGACCCAGGAAATCCCCTCACCCCCAACCTCTGCTATGATAAAAACTCTGCCCCACCTGAGCTCAGGGCCCTCTGTTCTCACTGCTGTGTCAGACAGACAGAGGAACCAAGCTCTGGAGCTTGAAATAAAGGCTCTTTGCTTTTACATGTGGAATTCGGTCTCCGTGGTGGTCTTTTGGGGGTCCCTGCGATCTGGGCATAACACATACAAGGCTTTAGGTTGACATGGACGCTTCACTTTGCCCAGAGCAGTCACTGTGGCATTGATGATACTTAGTGGCCACCAAGCCCCCCTTGGTGGAACGTGCCTGAAGTCCCAGCTGCTCTGGAGGCCGAGGTGGGAGGATCACTTGGCCCCACGCAGTGGACAGACCAGCCTGGGTGTCTCATCAAGACACTGAAAAACAATGCAAAACAAAATTTTCAAAGCCCAGGGAGCCTTGTGCAATGAATGGTTGGGATGTTTGTTTTGTTGTTTTGTTTTGTTGTTTTCTGGATTGCTGACTTGAGGTCCAAGGACAAAAGATACAGTGACTTCTAAAAGTTTCTTTTAGTTCCCTAACATACTTCTTTCCAGAGTTGGGGATGGACCCCGGGTTATCAAGCAAGTGTTCAGTCTTCAAACTCTGACCCCCACTGAAACTTTCATTTATAGACTGTCCAGGATGCCCCAGCTTAGAGCAGAATTTCTAAACTCTTTGCTTAATCATATTGGGAATTTATTCTCACTTGAGGGAGAACCGTGTATGTGCATGTGCACTTGCATACACACGTACATGTGTATGGGGGGGGGGAGGGGGTGGTGGGGGTGGGAGGCAGGGAGGGAGTGCTTTCTTCCAGTAATCCATCAACAATTGGAAACAGTGAGGTTGGGGAGGTGGGACACTGTTTTATTGTTGTTACTGTTGTTGTGCTGAGTTATAACACAGGCCCCTTGTGTATATGCGGCAAATGCCCCACCAGTGGGCACCCATACACCTCAGCACACATGTGGAATCAGGTTAGCTCTCTGAAGTTGGTTTTCACCTGACTCATACTCCATGTTTGCTGGCTCACATTCCAGGCTAGCTGGTTCATACTCCAGGTTGGCTGGCTCACACTCCAGGCTAGCTGGTTCATACTCCAAGCTAGCTGGCCTGAAGTCCCAGGAGATTCTCTTGTCTTTCCTCTTGTCTCACAGTCAGAGTGCTAGAGTTACAGACAGGCACCACCACACCCTACTTTCTAAGAGAGTGCCAGGGATCGAACTCAGGTTGTCAAGGTTGCATAGAAGTGCTTTTTCCTGAGGAGCCATCTCGACAGCCCACCAAGTGAGATTTCTGAGGAGGACTTTGTGTCACTGTGCTGTGGGATAGTTCCAAAATATCCTCCTAAGGCTTGGTACCATGTCACTGAGATGTTTCTAGGTCCCGCCCAGCTCTGCCGTTCCATAGCCCCACAGCCATTTATAAAATAATCACTCAGAGGCTTATATTAATTATAAACTTTATGGCGTATGGCTTCAGCTTCTTGCTAGCTAGCTCTTTCATCTTTTTTTTTTTAAAGATTTACTTATTTATTATGTATACAGTGTGTTCTGTCTGCGTGTCTCATTGTAGATGGTTATGAGCCACCATGTTGCTGGGAATTGAACTCAGGACCTCTAGAACAGTCAGTGAGGTTAACCTCTGAGCCATTTCTCCAGCCTGAGCTCTTTCATCTTAAATTAACCCATTCCTATTAATCTATATGTTGCCATGTGGCCATGGCATTACTGGTCTGCTGGCATCTTTTGATCCTTAGGTGGTGGGCTGCTGTCTCCCTTGACTCCACCCTCCTCTGTATCTCTGCTTGGATTTCCTGCCTGGCTGTAAGCTTTCTTGCCATAGGCCAAAATAGCTTTCTTTATTATCCAATGGGAGCCACACATATTCACAGCCTACAGAAAGATATCCCCCAGCAGGACCAGGGTGGGACTAAGGGGAGGTGCTGGAGACTTAACAAGGAGGGGTACAGTAGCAGGTCCTAGGTCACTGAAGACTTGCCCTTGATGGGAGTATTGGAGGAGGCCTGGTCTCTTTCCCTTTCTCTGTTTCATACTCGGCCATGAGGTGAACAAGCCTCTTTTGCTACTTGCTCCCACTAAGACATCCTACAGCATCATGCCGCTAAAGGCTCAATGCAACGGGGTCCACTGGTCACGGACTGGAACCTCTGAACAGTGAGAGACAATGAACTTTTCCTCTTTGCAAGCTTATAATCCTGGGCATTTTGTTGCAGCAATGGAATGCTGGCTGACACAAGTGTAGTTGACCCACATTCCTCTGTATGTGGACCAGCAGATAAAGGAAGCATGGGGGCTCAGTTCTCTGGCTTCTCATGACCATAGCAGGTAGCGTGACTCCAGAAGACTTCCCAGAGGTCATCCTGCAGACCTGCCCAGCCTCTACTAGATGGACACACAGAGGCTTTCCAGGCAGAAACTAGAGACCTGTGGAGTTTAAAGAAGTGGTGCCACCGAGGCATGGGAGTGGACGGGGGAATCAGTACAGGGCATAAAACAGAGGACAAACATCTCAAGCTGTTGGGGGCCGACCCCCGGACAGCTGTGTCTTGAACTTTGTGTGACCTTCCTTGCTTTATCAAACCTTACGAAAGCAGGAAGTTCCTGGCCTAACCTCGGGCTGTACAACTTCCTGGAGTACGTGCTAATCAGTTAGCTGCAGGGGCCTGGGACCAAAGCGACCTCACCCTTCCTCAGGAATTTTTCATTCTTCTCTCTCTGCTTCCCCTGCTCCCCCTCCCTGCCTGAAGCCCTGCTTATAAACCTCAATACCCAGTCAATAAACGAGACCTTGCCGGGCGGTGGTGGCGCACACCTTTAATCCCAGCACTCGGGAGGCAGAGGCAGGCGGATCTCTGAGTTCGAGGCCAGCCTGGTCTACAGCGCGAGATCCAGGAAAGGCGCAAAGCTACACAGAGAAACCCTGTCTCGAAAAACCAAAAAAAAAAAAAAAAAAAGAAAAAAAATAAACGAGACCTTGACGCGACTCAGACTGACTCTGTCTTCTCTATGCGCCTGGTCTCCTTTCCCTCTCCCCCCTTTGGTTTACAGGTGGACCCTCCTCGAGACCCTCGAATAACCTGGCCGGCGGGACGGGTCATCAAGCCTGGTGTGGGGAGGGTGACAGAGTTGGGAAATGCTCTGCTCACTCACCCGAGAGTCAAGGAAGAATTGTTCCAGTTACTTTCTAAACCATCCAGGACTGGGGAGGAGGCTCTGTGATTAAACTCTTGTTAGGCAAGCATGAGGACCAGAGCCGGGATTCCCAGAACCCACATAAATGCTCCATGAGCGTGGTGGCCCCGCTTCAATTACACCTTCCTCTGAAGGTGGAGACACGGGATCCATCCCTAGAGCAGCTGGCTATCGAGATTAGCCATACTGGTGAGCTCTGGGTTTGATTGAGACACCCTGCCTCAGTGAATAAGGAGCAATCAAGGATGACTTCTTTCATCAAACTCAGGCCTCCACATGCACTCACACAAATGCACACTCACACGAGTGTATACTCACCCCATATATGTGCACACATTAAAAAAAATGGAGGGGGAGGAGGAGGAGGAAAAGGAAGAGGACGTAGTGGAGGAGGAAGAGAAAAGAAGAAGCAGTCACCATCCTTGTTGGACACAGTTTATGACTGTAATCCCAGAATTTGCTTGGGAGGCAGAAGCAGAGGACAGTTACAAGTTTAAGGTCTGCCTTGAATGTTCCAGGCCAGCCTGGGCTACAGGGTAAGATTCTGTCTCAAAAGCCCTGAAAGAAGGCAGAAGGTAGTAGCCCACGCTTTTAATTCCAGCACTTGGGAGGCAAAGGCAGGTGGATCTCTGTGAATTTGAGGCCAGCCTGGGCTACAAAGTGAGTTCCATGACAGCCAAGGCTACACAGAGAAACTCTGCCTTGAAAAAAATCCAAAAATAAAATAGATAAATAAATATAATTAAACAAGGGTGTGAAGAAGACACTATAGCTCCCCTTTAGACTACCAGGCACTTACTTGTGTGTGTGTGTGTGTGTGTGTGTGTGTGTGTGTGTGTGTGTGAGATTAGACATTCTCATTTAGTGAATGAAACATGTGAGTGATTAACAGGGTTAAAGTTTTAACAAAATAACAGAATTTGGAGCTGGAAGACATTTAGATACCTAATATACTCCTTTTATATTCCGAGGATATGTCTCATTGATAGAGAGCACTGCCTAGCATGTGTGAGGGCCTGGCCCAATCCCCAGCATCCCTCCTGCCACCAGAGTTGAACTAGGATTTCTAATCCTTTTCCATTCTGTTTGGTGTTGTCTTGAGACTGGGTCCCACTGTGTATTCCTGGAACTTGCTGGCCTCAAACTCAAAGAATTCCACCTATCTTTACCTCTCAAGTGCTGGGATTAAAACCATGTGTCGCTGGTCACTTTGGGCATGTTTGATTTTGAGTAGGAGGTTTCACTTTGTAGCTCCTCCTGGGTGCTGGAATTGCAGGTGTGAGCCACCACCCCAGCTGTCTGTTGTTTCTCTCTGTCTCTCTGTCTCTCTCTGTCTCTCTCTCTCTCTCTGTGTTTTGTTTTGTTTCAAGACAGGGTTTCTCTGTGTAGTTTTTGGTGCCTGTCGTGGATCTAGCTCTGTAGCCCAGGCTGGCCTCGAACTCATAGAGATCCGCCTGGCTCTGCCTCCCGAGTGCTGGGATTAAAAGTATGTGCCACCACCGCCTAGTTTGTTGTTTTTCTAACTACCTCATGCTCATGGTGTTTGTACCACATTCTTCAAATCAATGGGATTCCTCAGGGACAGAACTGGACTTTGGAAATCCTTGGTTGTTATATCTTATGCCACCACAAGGTGGCGCTTCAGAGCTGTCATCGCGCATTACTTTGCAACCTTGGGTTTGGGAATCTGTGTAAATTAAATGGGGATGATAACAGCAGCACCCGCCTCACAGAATTCTAAAGAGGACACATGAGAGTCTCACTGTGTAGCCCTGGCTGTCCTGGAACTCACTCTGTACACCAGGTTGGCCTCGAACTCACAGAGATCCACCTGCCTCTGCCTCCCAAGTGCTGCGATTAAAGCTGTGTGCTACCACCGCCCAGCTTGTCTCTTTATTTTTTATTTATTTATTTTTTTCAGAGCTGAGGACCGAACCCAGGG
>NW_026294447.1:54144667-54149667 GCF_007827085.1 Peromyscus californicus insignis | reverse complement strand
GTAGTAGCAGGGTTGGTCAGCCCACAAGTTCTCCCTTGTCCTCACCGCCAGGTTGACATCCCCTGCATCACTCTGGCTAGTTCACCCATTGTAGCAGTGAGCAAGGGGTGGGGCCAGGTCTCCTGCTTTCAGATTCTCAGGGTCAATCTTCTACATCTACACCTTCAGGGTCAGCTCTGTTGTGTTGCCCAGGTGTGGCATAGGGGCCAATCTCCCAAGTACTGCAGCTGATGAGGAGCAGGACCAGCTCTCCCCAAGGAGGTTTTTATCTCTCTTTCACTCAAATCTACAATTGTTCTAACAGGGTTCATTTTTAGGGAAGGATTTGGGAAGCATTGTTGTGTGATATAACTTTTCCCAGGAAGACAAAACATACTAGGCTATTTTCTGCTGATAGGAAACCCACAAGAGACCAAAGTACAGTTACCACTAAAGTCCACCTGGGCAACCATTGAGTTTTATTGGAGGTACTTATGGGAATCTGGGTGAGGGATCACTTACAGGAGCAGAAATGACTCACAGAGCTGCATCAAAAAGCTCACCCCAGCCTGGGTGATAAAGGACAGCTCACAAAAGCTGGGTCCCTGGAGCACACAGCATAGTATGCAGGCAGCTCAGCAGGTTACAGAGTGTCCTTTCCACATGCCTCGGTTGTGGTAAACCCTTCCAGGGAGCCTGACTGATTTCCTCTTCTTCAGTGTTGCTTCTCTTGTCTGAGAGTCTTTGGGGCTGGTTCTGCTTCATCTGACAGGGAGGGGCCTAGTGAATCTGGTTAGTTTTAGGGAGTTCTTGAAGATATTTGTGCTGTTGACCTCCCTACTTAAGGAGGAGGCTATTAGTACAGCGGGGAGAGAGAGAGAGAGAGAGAGAGAGAGAGAGAGAGAGAGAGAGAGAGAGAGAGAGAGAGAGAGAGAGAGAGAGAACGCTTTGGTGCACTTATATGGTGGAGTAGGTGTGGAAGTAATGCTTCCCTCTGACTACAGAATCCACAGACCAGATCCCCTTCTACCCCTTACCCTTTCTGCTGCCTCAAGTCTGAATGGGTCATTGTCCTAGAGCTGGCTAGATTTGTGTCACCCAGGATCCTGATGGCTGCTCCCTCTCCTGCAGATTGGCAACATTGAGCAACTGATCCTAACAATGGAGCACAATGTCGGTAAGACAGGCACCAACATGCTTTCTCTCTTTAAAGAAAGGTAGTACTGCTCTCTCTCCCTGAACTTTCCTTGTGTGGCCAACCCTCACCCTTCTCTTTTGGATGTAAGTGCTTTGAGCTGACTCCCACAGTAAGCACAGGACCTCATTGAATCAGAGTCACCACTCAGCCCTGGAAACAGTTCAATGTGTCCAGTGTTCCACTACACAGTCAAGAAAACAGACTCAAGTTGTTGGAGTGCAGATCCTAAGGCCACAGACCCTGTGATGACAATTATCAGAGTAGAACCTAGTGACTTGGTTCTCAAGTTTAATCACATCGGAGTGCTTTGTGGTATCTGCCCAGGAGGATCTACACTAGGCATCTTCCCCAGTTTGGTAGCAGCTCTGCCTGGCTGAGTAGGGTTTGGCCCATGGGCAAGACTTTGTCTGGACTGGCTGGAGCACAGCCTGTAGATCCAGCACCCAGTTGTGCAGGGATTTCCTAAGCAGTCTCACCTTGGTCTTCTCTAAGTCTTGGTAGCTTTTTAGCCCTGCCCCTTTTCCCTCAGTAAAGGTTTTCTGCATCTATTCCTCTGCTTGTTCCTCAGGTTCCCAGTTAGGCATTCCCTCCAACCCTGCTAAGACCTGAGATTCAGATAATCTGCTTCTGGGAGCCTGGCCTGTCTGTGTCCTGAGGCTTCTTCCTTCCTGGGTACAGTTGGGGTTTTCCTGCCGCTTTGTGCCTCTGATGCTGACCTCACAGATGGTCCTTCTAAAGACCACTCCTGCCTTCAAACCCCTCTTCTGGATGCCCAGTGCAGCATGCACCTCTGGTGGCTCTGATCTGGAGATGCCTCTTGGGCAGGAATGGATGGGGACTCCATGCCCTGTGGATCTCTGAGATACCAACACTGACTAGAAGTTGACCTGGTGCTGGGCAGAGGATGCTGTGCTCAGTACCTTGAAGGCACCTTGGGATATGGACATGGAACATCTGGTGTGCTACTTTCTCATGTTCAGTTCTTGGCTCCTGGAAGTGATGTGACCCTAATCCCCACCCCCAAACATGTTTTTAATGAATTAAACTTTACTGCTTTTACTTAGATTCTGTGCTAGGCCCATCTGTCCTTATCTGGGTTCTAGTGTTGAAAGTGGAAGCTGGCCCCCAAATATTACAGGAACAGTTTGTGATCTCTTGTAGACATTTCCACAGTGGGAGGAGAGGTTACTGGTCCATTTTGGCAGCAGGTTACCTGGGGGAATATCTAAAAGGGAGGCTAT
Organism: Peromyscus californicus insignis; assembly: GCF_007827085.1. Classification (NCBI taxonomy): domain Eukaryota; kingdom Metazoa; phylum Chordata; class Mammalia; order Rodentia; family Cricetidae; genus Peromyscus; species Peromyscus californicus. The sequence goes on along the minus strand of NW_026294447.1, from coordinate 54,147,249 downwards.
GTGGGAGCTGGGTGAAGCTGGGCTGAGAATAGGCTGAGAAGCTGTGGCATCACATGGATGGAGGGGGTGTGGTCCATGCAGTGTCAATGCAGGAGGCACACTGACCCACTGCAGGCCAGAAGGAGAAAAAGGGGCAGCAGAGAGGGACAGAGACCAGGTACTGTGGACATGTCTTTCCTTCAGCTGGTCCACAGGAAGAGGGGCATCCACTCTGACACAATTCACAAGAAGAAACTGTCAGCAGATGGAAGTTACGACTTTACAGAGAGAGTCCGTAAAGGCTCCACGCACTTCAGCTTCCCAACATGGCGGTGGTACATTTTCCACCAGCTCTGGGAGCCATCAACTCTCAAAAATAGTGGGTCTATGCTTCTATCAAAGCAGCGTGTAGCCCAGAAACCTCTTTTTGTTTTGTACTAGCAAAGGCTAAATCCACCATGCAGGTTAATGTGCCACTTGCAGAGGCCTCATTTCTGCCATATGGCAGGTCGAGTGAGCATGCCAGGAACCCGCCATAGTAGATAGTAGGTCAAATGTGCAGGCTGTCGCTAACTTGAAAGAGACAACTAGGAACTGTTTTTAGCTCCATTTTAGTATCTTTTTTCTCAGGTTTTAGGTGGAAACTCTTGCCAACCCATTGGGCACCATTTGTAGCTGGAGAGCTTCTCTCCAGGTCCCACCAAGCCCCGGCAATCCGACAGTCCACTTATAAAATAAACACACAGATGCTTATATTATTTAAACTGTTTGGCCTAATGGCTCAGATTTCTAGCTATCTAGTTCTTACATCTTAAATTAATCCATTTCTATAAATCTATACCTTGCCACGTGGCTCATGGCTTACCGGTGTCTTCACATGCTTGTCATGGCGGCGGCTGGCAGTGTCTCTCTCCGCCTTCCTGTTCCCTCAATTCTCCTCTCTGTTAGTCCCACCTATACTTCCTGTCTGGCTATTGGCCAATCAGTGTTTTATTTATATAGAGCGATATCCACAAGAAGGAACTGATCTAAGAATATATTAAAGGAGAATGGCTTCTGCTAGAATAAATAAGACATAGCAAATCCAGGGATGGGAAAGAAGAATTGGAGGCCTGTGTTAGTCCACTGCTGTGACCAAAATCCCCAATGGAAATGGCTTACAAAAGAGAAAAGAGTTGTGGGGCATGTGAGAAACTCTTTAGTTCATATCATGGTGTGTCAGGGAGTGGAGAGAGAATGCATGTCCGTTTTCCCTTTTCCCTTCTTTTATTCAGACTGGCTCTCACAGCCCATGGGATGGCATTCCTACATTCATTCTGTGAGCCCCCCCCATAAACACCCCAGAGTTGTGCTTTAGTCTCCAAGTGAGATGAATCCAGTCACAGAGCAAACCATCAGATGATGAGAGAGAAGGAACCAAGTTCCATTCCCCCCTCCCCCCCCCATGGCAGGCTTGAGTGATGATTTGAGCAAAAAGAGCAATTTGATAATTGTACAAGAAGCTCTAATATGTAGTGAAGACCGTGTGTTTTATTATGAGGAAAATAACCTTCACAAATACTATTTAACCAATAAGAGAACCCAGTAAGTCAAATGTTTATAATAATTCAAGGTATAAACTCCCAAGTTTTCCTTGCATACAGAACCAGAAAGAAAGCTAATGGAAAATCACTGAAAACACACTGTGAAGCAGATTTTTAAACACTGATAAGCCCTCACAAACAAGCCTTAAATGGGAAGACAGGCTGTGTTTTAGTCCCATGAACAGGGCATTTCACTTTTATACCTCAGTTTCTCCATATATCAAATTGGTTTGACTACAATAAAGAAGCCAGCAGACAAGGATTAGTGTAATAGCTAGAAACAATATTTCAAAAAGTTAAGTTAGTATAAGGATTTCTTTTCCAAACTAATTTATACATACAGTAAAACAAACAAAACAAAAAACAAAACAAACAAAAAACCTTGTTACCTACATGATCTGATTCAGAAATGAATATGAAAATTGTGTGTGTGAGAAAAGGTGGGAAATCCTGGCTGAGAAGAGTCGGAGGGCAGAGTAGAGTTATGGGACACGATCCAGTGTCTGCCAGCAGGCACTGCCTCAGCCTGAGGCTGCTCTAGGTCTGGGCAGCAAGACACAGGAGAGGCTGAGAGATAAGGCCAGAATACCCAGGAATGAGATTCACAAATTACGGGAGAACATGGAGTCCAACATGTACCACTTTGACATAAAGATTATTCTGTGCTAAGCCCCTGACAAGCAATGAGTACAAGCACCTCTGTATCTTCTTTCTTGCTGAACCTGACAAGGATGAAGCTGCCTCTATACCAGAGTAAAGTAACATTATTAATACCAGGGATGGGGATCCAGGCTCACTGTTATCTTATCACCGAACTAATTATTGGAAGAGAAACAGAAAAGGCAATGTTATCCTGGCTCATGGTTTGAAGGAATACAGTCCATCATGATGTGTAGGATGGTGGCACATGTCTGTGTGTGACAAGAATGTGGGATTGCCTGTTCACATCTTGGTGGATCTGGAAAGAGATCAGAGCAGAAGCAGGCTGGGTTCTGACATCCAAAGACATTCTCCCCTGCT
>NW_026294447.1:54127879-54144644 GCF_007827085.1 Peromyscus californicus insignis | reverse complement strand
GCTAAGATATACAATCCAGTATTTGAGTTTTCCATAGTTCTTTAAATGGGTTCTTCTATGTTTGTGTGTTTGTGTGTATGTGTGTGTGTATGTGTGTGCATGGTGCATGTGTGCAAGTGCATGTGTGTAGATAGGTAGGTAGATAGATAGATAGATAGATAGATAGATAGATAGATGGATAGATAGATACAGATCTCCAAACATTTATGTGTATAGAGATACACATACAAATACACATGGTCTATGCACACCTGTGTAGGAAGATGCATATGTGGAGGCCACAGGAAGATATCCTCAGTCCTGCTCGATCACCCCTGGCCTTATTTCTTTGAGACAGTATCTCTCCTAAACCTGGACTAGGCTGACCACCAGCAAGCCCCAGTGAACCTGCCTCCTCACCACAGTGCTAGGGTTACAGCAGAATGCAGGGCCACACCCAGATTTTTATATGGGGTGCTAGAGATCTGAACTCAGGTCCTCAGGATGGAGCAGCAAGTGTTCTTACCACAGAAGTCATCTCCCTGGTCCCATAAAGCATATTCTTAATAGTAAAGAGTTATGGTTTTCTATGTCATTTTCTGAAGTTATAACAAGGAAAATGGCATATCACTATCATTTCAGACAATACATTGATGCTATTACATCCATTAATTCACTCTACGCATCACTAAAGCCAGTCTGGCTTTCTACCAAGTCCAGAGCAAACAAGTGACTCACATAAGAACCATGGGTCACAATAACTTCCTCCTTAGTCCTCTTTCAGAAAAGTGGATATGGTTAATATTTGGGGGGGGGGGCTGACACATAAAATAAAAATCCTCCAAGTAGCAAAACACAGCTACAGACAGACATTTAAGTGTCACTGGAAGTGAAAGGCCATTTCAACTTAACAGAAATAAATAGTCAAGTGGGAGAACCGTAGGCAAGGTTTGTGTTAAATTAAGCCTCATCAATATTCTGGTCTGCATGGGTCTTCCTTTTTCTAGTTCTCATATCCCTGACAAGGCAATTTGACTTGAGTTTCCCCATGATTGTTCCAAGTATATGTGAAATTCTTAACGTAAAATAACTAATAATTTCGAAAAGGAGGAAAGAAAACCTAAGTTTACAGTTATACCCTTCTTTTTGAGGTTTTTTATGAGTGATGATAAACTCCATGAAGATCAGAGGCAGGAGTCACCACTGACAACTCCCCAGTAGAACTCCTAAAAACACTAAAACAAATAAACAAACAAACACTTGACTCTGCCTTGACATGATGACATGTAATTATGTTTTTATAATGACCTTACATTGTGTCTCAACAAGCTTAAGAAAAATCTGATATTGACTACACATATAAGGAAAAAACTATACTATATAACATTTCACATGACAGAATTATGGGGGAGAAAAACCTGTTGATGTTGAAAAGATGTCTGTGAAATGAAGAATGACTAACAGAAAGAAGTCAGCTGTCCTATGTTGTGGCCTCCAGCGGATCCTCCAAGAACAGGAGCAAGAGAATTCGCACAGACCTGAAACATCACCTCACCAAGTTTGATGACTGGCTGGTACAACAGAATCTGTTTAATCAATGTTCTCTCCAACAATTGCTCCAAAGCATTACAAACAATTCTAAAATTTAACAAATCGAGAGCTCCACTGACAGAAAGCAGCAAACATCTTTCTGCAGAATGCGATATAGAAATAGGGTTGTTGTTGATTTTCTTTTTAAATTTCCAATATCAGGGGAGAAGCGAGGCAATCCGATTTGAATAATAGATGAAAGGCAGAGAGAGTGTGGAGGTGGCATTTTGAAGTCTAGCATCCCTCTGCAGCAGGGTGACTTTCATGTCTCACTCCTCACCTCAAGCCAGAGCTCATTTCAGAATTTCAAGTAATAAAACAAATAAAATAATGTATATTACTTCACCGTGCTATTTTCAAGGACATCTTGAAATGTAATGGGGTTTTTAAAATGACCTGAATGTATGTCTCAACAAACTTTAAAAAAAAAAAAAAAAAAAAAAAGTCTGATCTTTACTACCCATATGAAGAAAACTATTGGCAAAAATTAGGGATATGTACATGTCGTTTGCAAAATGGCTGACCAGAGATGGATGGTAACAATACAAGGGTAACTAGCACTTGGTGTTTTAGATCCCTCTAATCCAACAGTTTTACACCCACAAATATACCCGACATAAATATTGCCGCGTATTCTGTCCTAAATTCTACCAGCAAAGGTTAGGGCTACCAACTCCCTAAATTAAAATACAAATCTCAATGACACCTGAAGACAATGGGGCTGTTTTCAAACCTGAAGGACAAGGACAGCAAACCTGCTTGTGACGATGTCCTCAGACTCTGAGCTCACTGCAAAGTGAGGCATTATAAATAGGTAAGTCACCAGGCAATGGTGGCGCATGCCTTTAATCCCAGCACTCGGGAGGCAGAGCCAGGCGGATCTCTGTGAGTTCGAGGCCAGCCTGGGCTACCAAGTGAATTCCAGGAAAGGCGCAAAGCCACACAGAGAAACCCTGTCTCGAAAAACCAAATAAATAAATAAATAAATAGGTAAGTCATGAGGAGGGGCGGAGATAAACACTCAGCACCAGGAATTGATGAAGACAGCCACATAGGAAGCAGTGGCCACATAACCAACTGATGAAAGAATTTAATGAGACAAGAGTCATAGCAAGAGATCTTCAATCATGCAGAAACACAGAGAAGAAAGCATCACAGGACCCCCCCAGTCTTATTAGATGCCTATTTAGCATACTGAAAAAAAAACAGAAAAATTGCTTATGAGAGGTAATATTTGTTTATGATAAACTGTTCGGGATGAGCACAATAACACTGTTATGTCAGCCAAAATTAAAAGTATCTAAACAAGAATGGTTTTAAGTATACCTTCCAGGTATTCTGATATCTAACAGCATAACACATCTACAATAGGGTTATTTTTAGTTACTGGAGGTCTTTTTTGGGGTTTTTTTTTTCTTTTTGGGGGTTTTTTTTTTTTTTTTTGAGACAGGGTTTCTCTGTGCAGCTTTGCGCCTTTCCTGGAACTCACTTGGTAGTCCAGGCTGGCCTCGAACTCACAGAGATCCACCTGGCTCTGCCTCCCGAGTGCTGGGATTAAAGGCTGTGCGCCACCACCACCCGGCTGGAGGTCTTATCTAAAGGTAGAACCAGAATGAAGACAGGGCGAAAGTAAAATGAAGTTAGATATATCCACAGCATTTCTGCTGCTGCATCATCTGCACATATACAACATACATCTGGCACACATATACATATATCTGCATGAAATGTTTGGGTCATGACTGTGGCTATCCGGATCACTTACTTGTAGCATTCACTATTAATCTGATATTAGCAGACTACATGCTCTCAGAAGTAGGAGTTCAATTAAAATACAACACACTCAACTGGAGAATGCAAGTGTTCAACATATTGGGGGTTTCAGAAAATACCACCAAATGTCAAATCCCACCCCTACCATTCCTCTCTTATGTCCCTCTCAACACTCTGATTAATTTTATTCAATATTCTGGGTTGTTTTCCCCAATACACAAAAGAAGAAAAGCATGAAAAGCTTATCAAACAAGAAATTAGCTGATACTCCAAGTAAGTGTGTTCAAGTTTAGCTAAATGTATTTAAAATTAATCAGACGAAGGTGTGCTGGACTACAGAAAATTAGTGACAGAGACTAGAGGCAAAAGAACAGAGGAGACTGAATGGAGGAAAAAGACAGGAGCTAAAGACGGAGAGCTTGAAGGGTCCAGAAAGGGTGGAGACTCCTGACAGTAGAATTCTGAGTCATTCACTCTACTATCAAAGTAATAATGTTCTGCTCACAATAACCACAAATTGTATGAAGTTGTGTAACTTAAAGAACTTCCTGCAGGTGCGTGGAAGGCAGGTAAGATGCACTGCAATTCTGTTTTGTTTGTTTTTTGACTACCCAAGGTCTCTCGGTGCAGTCCTATCTGTCTTGGAACTCACTATGTAGACTAGGCTGGCCTCAAACTCAGATCTGCTTGCTTTTATCTCTTGGCACATTGAGATTCATATTCCATAGGCTCTACCACAAAACCATGTAGCTAGAGTTTTCCTGCCTGGCCCACAGTCAGGACAAATCTCTGACACCCGCCAGTCCCACAGCCATTCAGACCCAACCAAATAAACACAGAGACTTATATTGGTTACAAACTATATGGCCATGGCAGGCTTCTTGCTAACTGTTCTTACAGCTTAAATTAATCCATTTCTATTAATCTATACCTTGCCACGTGGCTTGTGGCTTACCGGTATTTTACATCTTCCTTGTCCTGATGGCGGCTGGCCGTGTCTCCCTCACCCAGCTTCCTGTTCTCTCAATTCTCCTCTCTGTTAGTCCCGCCTATACTTCCTGCCTGGCCACTGACCAATCAGTGATTTATTCATTGACCAATCAACAACACATTTGACATACAGACCATCCCACAGCAAAACCATGGTAGACCACCACATATAGAAGGAAATATATGAAACTAGTAAACCTCTCACTACTGTAGACAAATTCACAAGAAACTGTACCCCAACAATAAGTATTGACCATTGATAGTAGTCGGCCAATCATCTTCTCCCTCTTCAGTAACCCAAAGCAACTGGCTGTTTCCTATGAATATTTGTTTCGCAGGTACCCTCAGCATCTTAAGAATCACATGAAAGGATGTCTTTTTGCTGGAGATACTGGTCGTCATATGGTTGTTTCTAACAAACACTGAAAATCATTAAAAGTTGAGGATTTGTCAAGTGGCCATACACCCCAGTATGGCAGCTATGACAAAATGCAGCCCTATGTAGAGAGAGGCTTTAAGAATGACCACTGAATCTGACTCAGCTCTGGTCATTAGACCTCCAAGAGTGAGGCGAGAATTGTGTGAATCAATGAATAAAAACTTTATTGTCCTATAAAACACAGGTGTAGAAGTCACAGGAGAAGGAAATTGCAGGTTGAGTGACTGGGGGTAGACAAGTTGACTTCCTGTCCAATAATTCACTTGGCTGAGGCTGGGCCCTTCAATGGCAAAACTTCCTTTCCAGCCAGAGATTTAGTATAACAACCCCAACACAGCCTCCAAAGAAAGGCAGATAAGCACCACACGGTAAAGCCCCACAAGGACTTGGGCTACTAGGCACAGCACACTTTGTCCAAGTTTCAGTGTTACAGACCGCAGGAGTCAGATCTCAATGAGTCATGGTTTACAACTTAGCCATAAAAGGGTCTCAAATCTCATCATCTGCAGAAGCATGGATGTAATGGGAAGGCAGTACACAAAATGCAATGAGCCAGGAAGGTAAAAAAAAAAAAAAAAAAAAAAAAAAAAAACCAAAAAAAAAAAACAAATACTGTATGTTCTCATTCACATGTCGAAGCTAAACTTGCTGATTTCGTGGAAATAGAATGTAGGGAAGTGATCATTTGGGGCCAGAAGAGAGGAGACGGAAGGAGGTCAGATAACAGGGACCCAAACTCAGAGAGGAGGTGAGCACCAATGCACTCTCTCAGAGTGCACAGCAGTTTATATGTATTTTATTTTCAAAAGAAAACAGAAGTCAAGAGTGCTAAAGATTCCCAACACACACACACATATGCACACACACACACATGCACACACACACACATATGCACACACACACACACATATGCCACACACACACACACACACACACACACATAGTATTTAAGGTGGATGAAAGGCTGGTTGTCCTAACTTGATTATTATAGTTTATATTCAAATGATCACACTGTAATCCATAAATACATATAAATTATTTAAAGATACAAAGTGCAATCCCTTTGCTTCTGGAGGAAAAAAACCAGACTTTTATTTAGATGATATATTGGTTTACCGAAGGTGCATTTTGCTTCAATTTTCTGAAAATAAAATTCCCCTAATATTAGTAGGAAAAAGACACTTGTGGAGAGGTGGGATTGGAAAAAAAAGAGAAGGTAGGAAAAATGAGCAAAGTATAAAGACACACGCACGCACGTGCATGCACTCGCACGCGCACACACACATATATCACGTATACATGACGTCATATATAAAACCCACTACTTTGTACAATGACCGAAAAAGAAAAAAAACTGTAAAAGATAACAATACACAATTATCCCTCTTCGAGACAGGATGTTTTTAAAAGTTTGATTCCCAGGTTGAGGACACTTTAACTCAGATCTATGGTCAACTCCACTCTCCACCTATGGGAAGCTTCAAGCAAATATAAGTGACCGCGAATTACAATATGTGAAACTTGGAATGTCGTTTTATAATTATAGTCTTTAAATGCATTAGAATTCACAAACAAAGCGCAGAAAGGCTCTGTGGATCTCAAAGGAGATTAATGAAAATATTTGGTCAGAATACAAATGAAGTGTAAGGCCACAGCTATTTTTAAAAACCCAAAGTATTTCACACATAGAGGAAGTACTAAATGAACAACAGGGGTCTTTTCATTTAAAAGCACACATATAGTCCCACCAGGCAGAGAGATTAAGTGCTAATATTTTCTCTTGAATTTCCTTTGAGCCTTTTCCATATCATATATCCTTGCTGTTTGCAGCTGATATTTAGGAAATCCACCGCTTCTTTAAAAATACACATTTGCCAACCATTTCGTTAATGACCTAAATAAATACAATAATTCTGCAGTCGATGCTATTGGAACTTCTAAGTAGAAATTCATAATCACTAAATAACGCTATTTTCTCCTTTCTGTGCATAATTACTCAAATCCATACGAATTTCTAAGCAGTATGAGCAATGGCAGAACATGACATGCGCTATTTATTACTGCACTTCCTATTAACCGCAGTTAGTTGGTTGCAAATTAGCTCCTCCATTTTTCTTTGGCGCTTATTTCCATTAGGGCCTTCTAAGTTTATTTACTTCACTGCAAAGAAAGTGGTAGGCAGTACAGGAGAGCTTGTCTCTTTGAGAGGGACTTTCTTGAGATACCCTAAGGGCAGCAGTGGAGGGGTACAAGGTTCCAGAAAAGATCACTTCTGCAGTACAGAAGCTAACAGCAGCCATGGGGGGACACACAGCCAATGAGTACACAGAGTGGCGACTGCATGCTGGACTCTGTTCTAAGAGTTTGCATGAAGTCGCAGAATTAATTCTTCATACTAAAAAGCTGGGTTCAGGTTGGGGAGATAGCTCAGTGAGTAAACCTGCTTTGCTGTGCAAGCATGAGGACCCGGAGTTCAATCCCCAGATCTCATGTAAAAACAGCAAAGTGCATGCTTGTAACTCCAGCACTAGGAAAGAGAGACAAGAGCCTTTGTGGGTTTGTCCCAAGCCAATGAGAGACCCTATTTCAAAAAAACAAGGTGACTGAGCAAGGATGCTAGAGGTCCTCTGGCCATGACAAGCAGATGCTTATTTGAACACATATGCACACAGGATGTGTTGTCTAATATAATCCTACTTTTCTCATTAAGGAACTAAGATAAAAAACAACTCAAGTTGTTGAAGGTTATTTTGGTAGTAAGGTACCATGCCAGCATCCAACTCCAAGCAAAGCCAACACTTCCAAACTCTCCTCAAATGTCTGGAAATAAGCACTTCCAATGGAAGCAGAAAGTCAAAGTAGAGGAAAAAGTCAACTGGTAAGCCAAGCAGGAGCAAGCCAGAACCGCAGACTCAGCAGCAGACACCACTGGCCTTCCAACCAGGCCAGGGAAGATCTCAGAAGAAAGGTCTATTTTTGCCCAAAGGAGGCCAATGTCCAGAATTCTCTTTGGAGAGGTGAATCACACACTCCAAACACTCCCGCTGGGTGGAGAATGGCTTCCTCTTGGCCCCAGAACCTCTCTGACTTCTCAAGCCCATGAATTTGAAGTAAGTTGCTGGCACTAGTTACCCTGTCCTCCCTCCTCCCTGTTTACTCTTTGGCAAGGAGGAGGGAGGGCCAGGATTGGTTTTAGCAGCTGAGACCCAGCTGTCTACTCTCCATGCCCGCACTAGGAATTCAGGCAGCCCTTGGGAGATGTTGTTTCCAAGCAAGAAATTGTCAGGAGAGCAAGGATATGTGTCTTTTTCATTTAGCATCTCTCTGTGTCATCAATATTTTTAACCCAGTTTATTTGAGCCTCTACAACCCATATATTTCCTCTGTAGTAGAAGGCAATTATTTACTTTACTAGAAGCAGCTATTTAGGATGCAACTGTATTTTAAGCCACCTACGTATCGCCAAAGCAGGACCAGGCAAGGACATTTGGGCATGACTTCTGGCAGAGTTCAAAGCAAACATACAAAGATAAACGAAACATCAACAGTGTCTATCAAGCGTCTGTCTGCATGGAGGACTGAGAAGGACAGCGGAAAAATGTATCTGTACATCCCTTTCTCTACAAAGTCTACTCCAATATAATTCAGCACTCCACATCAGTTCGCTGACTTAAAGGACTTGAAGATGTGAACAGAGGCAAAGATTCTCAAGATTCACGGGACAGAATTCTCCACCCTACGGAGGAATGTCCTCTACAGTCCCAGGACAGGTGGTCTCTGTGCATCTGCTTCAACACTTTCCACCATCTTCAATTTAAGAAAGGGCAGGGTCTCGGTGATTGCGTGGTATTTCTCCAGAGCGGCTTTGAAATCAACCACTCCACTCTTCCTGTGGAATGCCAAGGCACTTTGGAGAAATCAGATCTCCCCAAACTCCTCCCCGCTTCTTGTCTCACACCCAGCACATTCAAAAGCATGACAGGCTTTAGCGCAACATATGCACTCTGTTCTAACCAAGACCACAACCCAGGTGAGGAAGAGCACTTGGAATCAACTAAAACAAAACAAAACAAAAAACCTCCATTTCTCTTAACTTTTCCACACTAAGACTCCTGTCTATTTCATTTTTTGTTTTGCATCCTGACCTAGTGATCCTGATTTTAAAAGAAAGGATTAGTAAAGGTTAATAAGTCACTGAAAGGAATACAGACATTACAAATGCTGGGCTTCTGGTATCCCGTCGGTCACAACTGGGGGAAAATTGAAAGTAGAGCCATTGAGGTTACTACAAAAGACGAAAGAATAAATTCTGCCTGGACCTCCACAGACCCTAGATGATGTCAGGTAAAGTAAAGGGTCACACAAAGTGTCCACATTTTCTCCACCTCTTAGAATTCAGTTTCAGAACTAGACACAATGTGTAGATTTTACATGAGAAACAAAGTGTCCACACTTTTTCCACCTCTTAGAATTCAGTTTCAGAACTAGACAGGAAGTGTAGATTTTACGTGAGTCAGTTCTCTGTCTCCAGGTACTTGCTCATACCCGGGACCCTCTAAGGTCAACTGACTCTCCAGATTCTCGGTGACTGATTGACGGGAGACTCCACTCCAGAGCCTTGTTCCCTGGAGTGTTTATTATCCGGCTTGCCTCTGTCATCCAATTTAATTTTCATGACTTTTTGGTTATATTCACAAATGGAATTTCCTTAGAGCTGAAAAAAATTTTAAAGATAAAAGATATCATATGTCATTCATCTAATATTTTCTAAAGATGAATGGAAATCAGTGAGAAGTGGGATTGCTTTGCCACTTAGTATTAAAAACCTCATCTACTAGAGCAGATTAGTTCTTTTCCTGCCCTGTCCAGTGTGCTAAAGTAATAACACCATTTCTAAGCTTTTACTAGATGCAGAAATGAGGAAAGCAAACACTTCACAGAAAGATTAAATTTTTTTTAAAAGAAAGACAATATCCTAAGTGGTTTTGATTAAATCCCGTATCACCTGCCTGGCACCACACATGGTTATTTCACTTAATATTTACCACCGCTTAGTTGGCTCTTTATATTATCTCATTTACTATCCAAAAATAAATTTTCCATCTTTTGAGTATCATATGAAATGTCAGAAATTCTTTGAAAATAATTTTAACCTCGCTTAACACTTAAAAACAAGAGCACTGAAAATCTCATCGTATAGCCTAGAACATTAAAATACAACCTAGTAGGTCACGTGGGTGGCTGAATTGTCTACCTGATTATAAAGAATATCCAGGGTGCTGAGATAGCATAAGGGGGATACGACAGGGGCTGTTCATAAGCATGTAATTTGGCATATGATCTAGGAAAGTTTCACCCAATCAGGGATTCTGAAAGCAATCATTGCTTGTTCTGTTGTTTGGATTTGTTATGCGTGCATACTTTCTGCTGGTTTGGATCTGGGTTTTGTTGGTTTGGTTTTGGTGGAGTGTGTGTGTGTGTGTGTGTGTGTGTGTGTGTGTGTGTGTGTGTGTCTGTGTGTGTTTCTTATTTTCCTTAAACAGGGACATTTTTCTCATTTCTGTTTTCTGCTCACAGGACTCAAGGTTTCCCAGTCTGAAAGAAAACAGAGACAGTCAGCGCTAGCTGGAATCAGTGTCACCTTCCAAGCCTCCTTAGTGACAACTTGACTTCTGCAGTGACAAATGAAATTTGTGAAATTAAAAGGAACAAGAAGTTTTGATCTAATTATGTCGGTTCTTACTCTGTTGAAAATCTGGAGAAGGCTCCCTCTGAAAACATAACTTGTCCTTCATGGCCAGGGCCACAAGATGATTGCACCAATTAAAGACAGTTTTTACTATTAAGGAATGGCTGTTCATTTTTATTTTAATAAATACAAAAGAACTATACTCCTATTTAAAAGTGGGAAAGTGCCTTACAGTGTGGAAGAATACAGAGAGGACAAGATCTAACTCACTTCCACAAAGCCCTAGGTGGAGATGGCCCTTGATAATGTCTAATTGTCAAGTCCCCTCTTCTAGGGCAGATTGGTTCAGTGGTTCTCAGCACACAGGTGGCAAACCCTTTGGGTCAAAGGATCCTTTTGTAGAGATCACCTAAGACCATCAAGAAAACACAGGTATGGCAATAGTCACCATAAAAAGCCTGCAGTCACCACAAGGTCCTTAACACGGAGGGCCCAGTAAAAGATGTGCCCTGTTCATTTGCTCAGAAATAGTAACCTACACAAACCAGCACATGCTTGTACCATGTGAAAAGCCTTTAGGTCTAAGTAACCATTCATATGTATGGTGAATATATAATTCTTACAGATATGGTATTTTAAAGACAGATGGTGTTAAATTTGTGAGAGCTGAAATTAAATATTTGGGACTGGTAATAATTTTTGCAACCTATATCCACATTTACTACATCGAATCAACGGCAAATATTTCAGTTTTAATAAATATTTAAACTCTACTACTATATTCATTATGGCTTGACATCCACAAGGCTAGAAAAACATGGGTGAAAAACTGTAGTAATATATATGCACTCTTAGCAACAGGGTACATGACTGACAGGTATTATACTTAAGTATTCAAAAAGATTTCACTGCAAATGTAATACTTTAAAGGAAGGACCAGGTGTTCACAGAAAACTGAAGAAAACAACACAAATAAGTAACAACCAACGCATGCCTGCTAGGTTGAGTATCTCTGGACCTCCGTGTTAGGGACAGTAGTTAGATCTGCGTTTCTAAGACTCGCTAGATTGAGGTAAAGGGTTGTTTTCAGAGGGCTACCAACAAGAACAAAGGTAAGATCTAACTAATGATCACGATAGTCTGGATTAAGAGCTAGTGTTGAAGGGCTGAAAAATCATGGTTTAAAAGAAGATCAGCTGTACAACAGCATAGGTATCTCGTGATTGAAAGACACTGAAAAAAACACAGTGAAACTATAGAACTGTAAGTATTTATTTTTCATCTAAAGCAGCTTATATACATGTTCAATACGCTGTCCTTCAGAATTAATAATAGAAGAGGATGTATGAATATACAAAAACTTGCATGAACATACATGCATTCATGTACACAAGATTCAAATGTTAGCACAGAATCTTTTAGCAATTTTGTTCTTGGGACTAATGGCATAATGAGCTTCTTTCTAATTTTCAAACTCCTTGCATGAAGTCTCTTATCCTAAAATAAAAATGCCATGCCTTCTGAAGGAGGAAAGAAACTTTTTTAAAAGTCAAAGGAAAATGATCATATCATTCAGTAGATAAGACATACTTATAACAGATGTATTTATATGAACATGATATACAACAACAAATACATGCATGCATATATGTGTAAAGATGTCAATCCTACATCATAGGTGCACGCATGTTGATGTATAGAATAAAGTAAAAAATTTATTTAAAATTCACATTTACCACTTTTTTACAGTACTCCGATAGACAGTAGAAAATAATTCCATTTTTCTTCTTAGAAAATGTTTACGTGTCAAGATTAAAGATACCTGCTACACATATGTGAGCTTAGATAGTCTGGAGTCAAAAAAGCAAGGAGAAAATGAACCATTATAAAGGTCATACAAAGGTGGAAGAGAAAGTCAAATATAATTAAAAAAAACTCCTTGTGGATTATGCAATTCTCAAAACATCCTTACTCAAGGAGAGTCTATTAATATCAACAGCTCCAAAGAGAAGTTTGTGCAGTATTTACACACAGAAAAAATGTCAGGGTTCATAAGGAAATTCAAAATGCAGTGTTCCAATGGAAAGCAAGGGAGTCGTTTAATAATATTAGCAGTGTGAACATCACTTCAATACAAAAAAAAAAAAAACAAATTTGCTGGTGGATCATCAGAGTTTATTTCTGAGCCTGTCACTACTACAAACTATCTGACTTCATAAACAAACACTTAATAATTAGACAATAAATTCAGCCTTTCATCTTAATTTGCTTAATTACAAGAAAACTTCTTTGACCATAATAGTAACTGGTCTGGTCGTTCAATCGCCCTTCTTTGCATTTCCCACTCCTGATAATACTAAAGTAAACTTACGGGAGGGAACTCTTCTCTTCCCGAAGAGCCATCAGGACTCCTCAGTGAATCTCATCTACATGATGTCATAGTTTAGATCTGAAGCGTCCCCCTACAGACGGACCGATTTTCACACTTGGTCCACATTAGGTTGCAGGAGTTTCAGATACTGTGGCGACTTTAGGAAGAGGGGTCATGCTGAAGGAAGTAAATCTCTGGGATGTGGGCTTTAAGATTCATACCCTGTCCCAACTGTTTCCTGATCCATCCAAGCTCCTCCACACCCGCCCAATCCACTCCTGTCAGCATGCCTTCCCTGCAACGATGGGCAGCACCCTCAAATCATGAGCCAAAACAAACCCCCCTCCTTCAAGTGGCTGCCTGTCAGGGAGAGAAAAGCAATGAATATAGCCATGTCAGAAAAGAAGACAGGGACATATTCACTTCCACTTCTAACCCCCAGATAGTCTCAGCATCCCTGTTCATGTGATCCTCTCTCTCACACTTCACTGTCTATGGGATACACCACATTCTTCATCCCCATGCCCAGAGATGGAAGGAAACATGTTGCGGTACAAGGAAAATTGCCTGTTTTTCAATTAAGATCCTCCCCACCACAGGGTTTCTCTGTGTGGCCCTGGTGTCCTGGAACTCACTCTGTAGACCAGGCTGGCCTCAAACTCAGAGATCCACCTACCTCTGCTTCCTGAGTGCTGGGATTAAAGGTTCCCACTTTGAGTAGACCTAAGAACACCTTATTCTTGTAAACTAGTAGTTTGTGGTTCATGAAGTTCAGCCTATTGCAATAAGAAAACACACTGCTAAGTAGCATTTGACAGCTTACCCACAGGAGCCCAGGGAACTACACTCAGACTCCTCCTGCCTACCATACCCTTTTTGGTGATGTAAATTTTACATGTGCTAGTAAAAGGTTATGCTTAATTGGGGTGGTGGACTAATTTTTCTTTTTCAACATGGTAGCCAGTTACTGAAGTTATGGAGTTAATGTATTTCTAACATGCATGCACATGAGCATGGTTATGTGGGAATTAGTTTTTGCTTCCCTATAATCATCCTAAAAGGAAATGTCTGGGGCTGGAGAAATGGCTCAGTAGTAGAGCACATTTGTTGCTCTTATAGAAGACCCAGGTTCCAATTCCAAGCATCCATATGGCAGATTACAATCATCCATAACTCCAGTTCCAGGGGACCCAAGGCCCTTTACTGACCTCCTCAGGCACCAGGCATACATGAAGGCAAAACACTCATACACATAAAATAAAATGCATCTGGTTAAAAAAAAAAAAAAGTTAGGAAAAGAAACATCCACCTTTTCCCAAGAAATGAAAAATGAAGCGAGATGAGGTAACTTGAAGATGAAGTAACATGAAGTCGGTGATGGGCACACTAGCTGTAACTGACCCACAGGTCAGACACACCCTCAGATTCCCCAAGGTTTCTTACTAACTAGTTACTCAGTCTTGGACTCTATCAGACTTCCATGTGTCATTCTAATACGTTCTGTTTCTACCTTCAAAATGGTGGGTCTCTGCTGTAGCCAGAAGCCCCTTAACAAACATGTCAGTCCTATGTGCCACAGCAAAGGGGGGAAAATGCTTTTCTCCCAAAGCATTTAAAAATCATTTCTAACATTTCACAGATGTTTCTTTTAAAAAAAAATAATAAACAACTAGAATATTTCTTCTGTTTAGAAACTCTTAAGTGTAGATGAAGAGGCTCCACAATTGACATACTATCCTGGTTCAGCGCAGTGATGGAACCCAGTGCTGGGGGTGAAACATCCACCATTGCTCTGCTTTGCTCCCTGATCTACATGATTCAAACCCAAGAACACATACATTCATATCAAAAACAACTCTGGCTCTCTCTCCCAGTAAACCCTCTTCTCACAAGCCCGATTGGCTCTACTCTTCCCTAAGTATCTAGAATCAAATAAATCTACCTGGCTGAGGGAGGAGAGAAAGCCATATCCAACTTCTATGACTTAAAAATGGAAAGCATTTCTGACTTTTCTTCTCCCATTATTTATGTGGAGCCTGACAACTGGTGAGTAGTGTAGCCACTGTAACACAGTAGGAAAACTATTTGAGGACTCTTCTCCTCAACCAGGACTACTACCAACCTAAAAGAGAAAGCTCGACATTTCAGAGCTGGAATAACCTCATATCAAACATAACAGTCAAGTTACTATGATTTTTTTTCTTTGAGAAGTCAAGTATGTGGGGAGCATTGGTTCATGATAGTCACATCCATGCAGGTAGAGAGCCAGATTACACAACCAAGTTCCAATGTGAAAGACCCGCTGGTTCTGGCCATGCGTGGTTCTTCTCCTTCAACCCTTTCCTTGGAGAACCAGGACACTCGCTCAGAAAAGGCTTATTCCTGGAGCCTCACAACCTCTTCTCAGGCATCAATCCACACCACTGCACAGTAGCTTGGATCAGCCCCGGTAAATGGCAGAGTAGGTCATGGCTCACACACAACAAAAACTTAATACAGGATAGATTCTTCCTCCTGCTTCAGAAGGACATCAAGCCTGTTTCAGTCTACCTTTATCAAACACAAACACACACACACACACACACACACACACACACACACACACACACACACACACATCCCCTTTCCCCAGATCCATTCCTCCTCCTTTTCTCTTCCAAATAAAAGAAGCAGGCCTCCCAGAGATAATATCTTTTGTATTATACTAAAAAAGATTTCATAATTAAACAAGCTAGCATAACTATCATTAAGCACATTTTAATACAAGGAGATTTCTCAGGATCTTGAAGTGTCTAATACTTAGAATATGCTAGCATCTCTCAGAAGCAAATACAATATGGATTATTTCCAAAACTAATCTCACTACAAAAAAGCTTTTCTGCATGTATTATCTCTTGGGACTAATAGTCTTAGGGAGATAAAACTATGATTTAGTCCTTAGTCCTGGGTACATTCCAGTCTCTTTTCCAAGGACATGCAGTACCACTCTGACCATACCTCCAATGTGTGGCAGTATTCAGCAATTCTACTTTAGTTCATGGGAAATTCACATACAAGTTGCTATTAAGCTTAGTGTTTTTTGTAGGGTTCCTCATGGTGGGGGTGAGGGTGTGTCTGAGTCTTTTACCTGCTCTTGAGACCCCTTTACTCCTACTGGGTGGCCGCACCCAGCCTTGATGTGAGAGCTTGTGCCTAGTCTTATCTTACCCTGTTGTACTGTGTTCTGCTGAAATCACTCGGGGGCCTGCACCTTTCTGCGGGGAGCAGGGGGGTGGAGAGTGGATCTGAGAGAGAAAGGAGGAGGGGGAGGAACTGGGAAGAGTGGAGGGAGGGGAAGCTGCAGTTCAGGATGTATTGTATGAGAAGAATTAAAGAAAAAAAAAGAACTCCTGTTCAGGTCTCTCGCTAAGAGTCTAAGAGTCACATCTCCCAAAGAGCACTGGTTTTTACTTTCCTTCTGTTATCTCTGTTCTAATTTGTATTAAAGTGATTTTCTAAGCATTTCACTCTGTCTCGGCAATCCCTTTGAAAGAAGCACGTGGGCCTTATCCATCTCTTTATTGTCTTGGCACCCAACAGTGGAGTTTAATGATTTCTTAAGTGAAAAATTCAAATGAAGCCTAATCCTTCTAAGGTCTTCTAACTCCCAATGACCCTGGTCTCATATCCAGCTTCTTCAAATGTTTCTTTTTTTCTTTTTTTTCTTAGAGAAAGATGAACTAAAAGTGCTAACATCCCCAGTGCTCATCACATCTTAAAAGTTCTCTTGGAAGAAAATCTAACACTGTCAGATGAAGCTGTAGTTCAAAGTTCTCCTGTGCACTATGTCACTTCATCTTGTCATCTTATGATCCAAGTTTGAGAGGGAGAAATGGGAAGGAAAGAAATGAATTTTCTCCTCCAGAAGATCACTTCAGATAGCAAAGTTGTTTTC